>NW_019213757.1:79600-91362 GCF_002532875.2 Varroa jacobsoni
ATGATATAATGATAAATAGATATAGTTATACAGAGGAAACAGGGAAGGAAGGGGAAAGCGCGATTGTGAACGAAAAATATGTGAAGATACCATTTGACGACAATGACGACAATGTTGAGAATCGACAGATAGAAAACAAACGACAAAACGCGTGGCAAAGAAGGAAGAGAAAAAAAAAAAAGAAAAAGAATAGAAAAAGCCGGATCTCGAAAATTTTACAAAGGTGTACGCAAAGAGGTTGCATTATACGACTATGATATGACCAAGTACTCACGACGAGAGTAATGATAGAAAAGAAGCTTCTTCGGTTCGCAGTGACAACGATTATTATTTTACAATTCAAGCTTCTCGGATCATTCGTGGCCATCGATTGCACTGTTATATGGATTAGTTGATAATAATGGCTAGCAGTCCACATACGTATTTTGGCCCGTATCCTACCTAAGGGAAATTGAAGAAACCGAAAAACTCTTCCGCATCAGCAAAATGCAAAACAAAAAAGGGAGCCGGATAATTTGCGCACATGCAAATATTGTACGAGATTGTGTATGCGTTTATCTTTCGGCCTAAGTGAATTGGGGTCGATAGTGTACTGCTGTGGGGTAATCTCTTGGCTCGGATGGCTAGTTGTCGAAACTTTGACTAATTGTATTTACTTTGATTATTATTATTGGAAGATTTAACTAACTACTTCTTCTTTATTGTACCCATTCTTCCCGATTAGTCTATGCACTTGTTCATCTCATTAGTTCACCCTGTCATCAAAATTATATATTGTCACATCATTGTCAAGACTTGTATCCGAATTACCCTTAATACTGTAGCCGGTGGTTATTATTTCTGGAAAATTTTTTACAATGTGTTTCGAGCGACTTGGATCGTGCAATGCTATATTGTCCTTTAGTTATATATAATTACTACTTATGGAGGCAGTTCCGAAGCGGCTACGCTCGCAGATGGTTGCGTGGTTATTGGTTAGGATGAATGTTATCATTAACATAAAAATGTCTCTTTACGAATCCTGCATTACGCTTCTATTCCCGAATTCAGTCGACTAGATTGTCATAGGACCACAATTCTAGTAGCATGACTATTACCATACGACAGCCAAGCCAGACCAGTCATCACTACTATAGCTGTATGTAATTAATCCAACTTTTATAAGATGCTATGTTTTTTTCCTGCTTCATTTTGATTTTTCGCTGAATTATTATGTAAAAATGTGCTGCACGACTATAACTGTAAAGACATGGTGAAGGCGTCCAGGATATCGTCTTCGCGACGCATTTTGCGTAAAGCAAACGGAGAATGGACAACGGAGTTGAGTAGAAAGAAATAGAGATGAATGAAAGGAAGTGCTACACACGAGGACAAGCGTTAAAAGAAACGTGCAACCAGCAGCATGGCAATTAAATGCAAACAAGACATTACCAATGAATAAATGTATAATGCAAGTGAGTCAGTAACGTGATGAGGCCATTGAAAACATTGTATTGTTTTGCTGGCGGTATTCAGGCAAACAATCAGGCCCAGTCGAGGTGCCTATTAAGCTAAGGAGAGCATCAAAGAGCGTAAAGCTGTTCAAGGCCAACAAGTAGGGTTCAGCTGAAAAAAGTCTGATCGCAGACGATGGCAGTCAGCAAGCGAAGGGTGGGCAGCGACTTTAATGTCAAGTACTTTTTTCTTGTCTTTCGTTCCGTCTTGGTGGTAACAATATTAAAGGTCCTAAGTTGCAATGAGATACTTAGGACGTAAATGTCGTCCCGGAAACACAGAAATAATGGGCTCCTATGCGGAGAAGAGTGACAGATTGATAAGTGGAAAGTGGTAACAGGCACGTATACGTTGTGAGGCGAATCGATGAGGGAAATATGCGGACGGCAAGTGGAAAAACAAGGGCATCCAATCAAAGCCGAAATGTCGATAGGAAATGTTATTGAAAAAAAGGCTGGCAAAAGAAGGTCCCAGAAAATCGAATTATGCGTTAGAAAAAAAGAACTCTAACAGCTGTCAATGAATGTGAGCCTGTTCAGGTTAAAAAATATTTTTGTCACGAGACGGACGTACTGCGAAAGGCAGTGGTCCACCACGGGGGTGATTGATCACGGGGGCAGTTACTTGCGGAAGATGACAGAATGAAGGAACAGTGATCTAGCAAATAGAGATATGTTCAAGAAGGAGACTTCGCCATTTCTAGAGAATTAACGAACATCATAGAATCGAATAAGTGTAGGGGTACAAGGGACAAAGACGCTGACAGAAAACACATTCAACGGATGTGTGTATGTAACGAAGAGGGTTCGTGTTGGTGCATCCTGGAGCACTTAGTAATAAAAATCTGCGTTTAGTTTCTTTGTGTTGGGAGAATAATATAACAATAAATCAGGTTTTCATCGCTAGTTTCTAGCCGTAAGTAACACTCCCCTAAGTCAGTCTATAGCAACCTAATTATACCCATATGAATGTATACATCTTGATTTTCTTTTTTCATGGATTATATATGTATATATTCCTTTTGGTTTTTTTTTAGATATCCGGCAATTAGTATGTCTATTCCTAGCTTGAAGGCGTTCTCGCAAACAAACACCGACCAGCCAGATTTCTACTTCTAGTAATTCAAAGAGATGATTTGGTGACCCACGTGGGCGATGTGAAGAAACAGGCAACAGGCAAGGCGTAAAGTATGCGTTCATCCTAAATGTATCTAAGTCTTGAAGTTGAGAACGAGAGTGTCGATACAGACGCAATACTGATTAATATTATTTAGAGTAATAAGAATATCATATATGTACACTAACCGATTGACCGAGTTCCCGATGCTAGAAAAGGGGCCAAGTTTTGCACTAGCTGTTATTTGGTCCCCATATGAGAGAAGATGAAGACTGATTCAGAGATATTGGTCAATGATAACGGAACATTATTACACACATATTTATATATATATATATACACACATTATATATACAAATATTACTTCACACACAGACTCGCTCAACCAAGAGGATTTAATGAGGTTTAATCGATGATTGAAAGAGGCGCAAAGCGCCTCGCGAATAACCCGCTGTCGACGGAATACCGAAAACTTGATCGATGAATATTTGGGTACAGATAAAAAAAAATGGTAATGGTTAGCTGGCAAATAATGAATGGCGCCTACATAGTGAAGAACTCATATCCTCGTCGCTTCATGAAACCAGTAGTATTAATGACAGCTCGTGGATGGACGAGGCTGCAGACCAAACTGGGGGTTCTGTGATGAATACGAGGTGATTTAAGAATGAGTATGCAAAGAACAAGCTTTTCATTTCACGAGAGAGGAGAGTTCCGGAAATGGCATCGAGGAAAGAGGACTCTATGCAGAGATGAGGATCACGGCAGTCACCAGCAACACTCCGGCGGTGGGTTGAAGTAAATGTCTAACCGTGTTCAATTGCAAGAGTGAAAACTGAAGAATATTTACCCTTTAAGCGATCTCGGTGAAAGCGGTGGCGACCATTCTACACAAGGGGATAGAATTACTGGCCGTAACAAAATTGTTTACGGAAACTAAACAAACGGACGGCAGTTTTTATATATGTAAACGGCCGATTGAGCATTGTACCAGCAGTGATGATATTAACGATGATAAGACATACAAGACTGGTAGCCGATCATTATACTTGACGCAGGAATATTTCAAGGTACAATGACGCCACAAATGGGAGGCCGTATGCTTCGACCTAAAATAGTTGAGAAGTGCTGGAACAGCCGGCGCCTCCGATCGATCGACTGATTATCACATCTTTTGCTTGAAAGCGCCTCTTCGTCAAAGATCCTAAGGTTCCATTCGACAAAGGGCTGCGCCGCTCTCAGACCATACCCGCATTGATGCACAGTATAGCAGTGATTTCTCGCCGCCCAGATGTGTGTGTAATTTTGTGTATATAATCGTTTTTTGACTCGTCGCGTCTTCAGGCTGATTCGGTGGTCGCTTTTGATGCCGGACAGTTGTGTGAACGGGTCGTTTAAGCTGTCTATATGGCTTGTTGTGGTTATGGAAGTAATACATGCGGTGGCAGCGCCTATATATGTGTCAGTTTGATTCGCTGACCGTTTGAAGAGCTTCTTGTGTCCACGGCCGCCATCAGCTGACACCAACGATGACAATACTAGCTAGAGCACGAGGCTCTTAAGCAGACTGAACTGGACTAACTACTGACAAAAATTGCGATAGCATTTTCTGCTGGATTTACGGCGCGTTGCAGCAAAATTGTTTGTTCGTCATATTTCTTTGCCCCTGAGTCAACTGGGCCGCTTTCGAATAGAAAGGAGGTGTTACGCTGCAGATTTGCTAACCCGATAGAAGCGATCAAGTGTTAATCCGAGCAGACCAGCCTGTCTTGACTGTTCTCGTTGCTACATTATGTGCAAAGGGTGTGTTTCTCCTTACTGAATACAATGATAATATTGGTTGCCGGTTTCGAGGCCATTGATGAATGGCTATGATCGTGCTAATGTGCAGAATTTTTCATAGAACCTTGCCTGGCGCCTGTTCTAAAACTACCCCTGAGCTAGCAATGTTCTATCAATCCGGTAATCACAAATAGGTATTTAATGAGGGAACGAAATAAGACGACGTACTGATTTAAATTTTCCAGAGTATTGATCGATGATCAAGAGCCAGAGAATGGTTGCCTTACGAGCCTTTTTGACGGAAAACAGAAAATGAAAAGGTACTTCGCAAGAGTGGAGCCAATTTAATAATACTAAGATGGATTTTCGATGTTGGAGGGAAAAGTGCGATTTGAGATTAATTAATCGGGTGAGCGAAGTGAATGACATTTAATAGCGAGGCGTGTGATTCCTCAAAGGTGAACGCTGACCACGGCTTCGCGAAGTAAAGGAGTAAGGCTCACTTGGGCTGTAGACACTAGGAACGAGATATACAGCGGTTTAATTACATGCAAAGGTTACCCAAGTAACAATATTTGAATAGATTATGGACCTGCAACTAAATGCCTAAATAAACATAGGTTACGGCGGGATCCATTCTCGAGTCTCCGCCATATGCCCGGCCACTGGGCCACATAAGATGTCGGTAACATCACGTGGCGTGAGCTAGGTCGACAGCACACGTCGATAGAGTGCATATAGAGAGAGGTCTAGCATATCCCTTAACAATGTTTTCTGGGAGCGTATGCTTGTCGCATTCTATTCTTGCAGATTTATGCACTTTAAACTTTATACACACAGAATAGTGCATAGAGACGTGAAGGAACTTATCGCATAGGGTGGACATACGGTGTCATTGATCTCAACAACACGATGGTAACGACCTATACAACCTATTTCGGGCCACCAAGTTCCATGGGTACGGCGAAATAGAAACAGCAAATAGTTCGATACAAGCGCAATGTTACATCATAACGAAACTTGAAAAACAGGGAGGCACGAACCTTTGTCGTCCTCTTGTGTTCCGTATATATGCATATCCCTAAGCGAAGAGTGGAAAGCAAGCCGCTATGTTTCCTTACATTTTGTCATGCTTCAAAAAGATTTGTTGTCGATTGAGCAAGCGCAAGTGCCCCGCAGTAAATAATTTATCACCGGCCCAGGACGGATACACATACAGACCGATCACGACAATAACAATATCTGTTAACCTACCACTAAGCTGTTGCAGGCTAGCGGAGATCGTCCTTCGACGAGTGGGTCCCGTCCTGCTCTGCCTTTGACCCATTTTCAATAAGTTACGATATAGTTTGTCATTAACGGGAAAAAAATAGCCCAATAGCCCAAGTAGCCGACGGAATTTTTGAACAGGGTTTGGAACAGAAACCCGAATTAGATTTGTGAATTCGGGTATTCGTAACTTGTGCTCTATGGACAATTGTCGATGAGAGAATATCACTATATTCGGATCGTTTTTCAAGTTCATTAATAAACTAGTTACTAACTAGTCATTATCTAAGCAGCATACATAGTAGCTATGTTTGAATTGAGGAGAAATATTCTATTAGTAAGATAATATGCAAAGAGTATTTGTGTGTGCTGGAAAGTTACTGGCTGGTTACTATCATTATCACTATTACTGAAAATAACAAGTGTGGGACGAAAAGTCTGGGAAATGAATAACTGGGTCATAGTGGGTGTACGAAATTGTGCAAGAATCTGAAAAATACGACTGTGGCATAAGGAAGCGAGCCCTGGGGAACATCCGTGGCGCTGGAGAACATGCCCATGCAAATATGCGGAGGCATCTTGTCTACGGTTCAGTTCTAAGTAACAAGAGAAAATTAGCTAATTGAAAGCATGGGCTGAGGCAAAAGACGAACAGGTCCGTTATAGATGCGGTGAAATAAACCGGGCAAGTATATAGCACGAAGATAAAAATGAGCGTGCGTTATGCGCAAACAGAAAAGCACAAAATAAGACAGTGTGTGTAGATGAAAAATATAAAGTATCACTCTCTGATCAAAACGATGCCATGACAATTATGGTAATGAGAATTTCATTTTTTTGGCTGCCCGGTCAACTTAATTATTGGATGCGCTCGTGAAGCCTTAATAACAACAAGAGTAGGTGATGAACACCAAATCAAAGAAAGTAGGGAATTCTAAATTTGCGGCGGCAGCTGCAAAGTTTCAAGGATCGAGGTCGTTTTCACAGGCCCGAGCAAAACCTACTTGTGTATCAAAACCGTGAGGGAGTTTTCTCACATAACCTCTGCAGTGCAGAGTGCTTCCACTTGAAACAGTGACGGCACGGATTTTCGAAAATGAGAGATAACGTTAAAAACTGGGTGGAAAATTCGCAACGAAGAGGACAAGTGGTGGCATGAATGATGAAAAAGAAGGGTGTCAAAGGAATTGAGCCTTTGAGTTGTAATTCGATAAACAAGGAAAATTTTTTAAGTAGGTTTCTCAAACAAAGATCTGCCTTCAAAGCTGAAAGACCAATCAACAACGGTAACAGACAGCAACACCAGTACCAAAAATATAACGATAATAACTTTGATGTGACTGATGGCTCTTGTTTATAGAGCAGCGTTGTATAGGTAATGGAAGGCAACAATTCGATAAACTAATTGGCGAGGAAAAATAAATGTGTGATATTTCTCATTATGCGTCGTTTGTGTTTTCACTTTGACGATTATTAGGTTTACGATTGAGTAAATGCAATGCAAGTAATTCCATAGATTGCTACGAAGTTGAAGAAAATAGGCATCTTCACCTATTTAAAGCTAAAAATAATAGTAATAACATTAATTAATTAATAAGAAAAATTATTAATATTATATTAAATTTTCCATTTCAGTGTTGACTGCTTCAATATAAAGTATGTAGATTAAAAGAATAACTAAGCGATTAACAGAAACCAATTTTTACGAGATTACACTACGAGACAACAACATCAGCAGCTAAAGTGATATTGGACTGAACCAGAAAGAAGTACCCCTTTGTTACTTCAGACAAGTGATTGTATTCGTGGATAATACTCTTCTCCCTTCTTGCCCGAATCTTAACGATTCATACATATACTTTTACTTTCCTATAATAAACAAATATCATTGGCGTGTTCATGTCCCTAGTGTCAAGAAAAAGGACAACAGGTATATAAAGCCGCAACTCTCGTTAATGTTATTATACCATAACTAACTCGTCAACTTCAGCGATGTACTTCAAAACAACTTAAGTTCATCATAGGCGTATACGGATGCTTTGGAAGTATATTATCCAGGAATCTTTTATATATCCAGTCGCAGCTATTGCACCAAGTATTTCTTTTTCATTCAAAAAATCAGGGCTCCACTATTAGCTGATGCACTTTTTTTGAACAATAATTATCCTATCATTGGGCGTTAGAGTAGCTAGTCCACTAACCGTTAAAGAAGCGGATAATATCAGTAAAGTCCATGCGGTTCTCGAGGATAATCTCGCGATAATATTTAACCATTGCTAATGCGACGAAGAGACCGAACGAAGGACTGGCAACGTGTTGTGCTGCCCAAATTGTCTCCCACACCTGAAGTATATGCGTGTCAAGAACATTTAATTGCATTTAATTTTAAGCAATGAAATGAAGTCACGTGAAAAATAGTAAAAACTGTGCTTCGTCTTCAATAAAGAATCATGGTAATTTTGTTGTTCCCTTTAGCTATACAAAGTCATTACGGTCTAATTGGTAATTGAGACGATTTGGCTGACTGCTATATTTTACCTGGAAAACGTCATCGTAAACCAGCTCTCGTTTGAAGTCGAGTAAAAACCATCGGTAACAGAAGTAAAAATGAGTGTAATCCCCATTTTGCTGCATCAAGGAAAACATTTCGTTGTCCAAAATCTGAAACAACAATGGCCAACGATTATAAGGTGCAATCTATTAAGCATGTTAAACCTGATGGCCAACTAAGACATTTTGAGTGAATGATCTCTATTGTCGTTGGTAAATCTTAAAGCTCCCACCTGTATCAATGATCGCATGTTGGCAAAGTGTTCATCCATCGCTCCCCCATGAGGGAAATTGGCTGCCATCCTTTTCATGAGTTCGCAAAAGCATGAGTAGGTCATTACCTCTACGAATCGAATACAAGCAAAAACATAATTAGATTCAATCATGTAGTCATTCATCCGCATTAACAGATATAAACAGCTTTCCACAATTATATCTAATTAGCCGAGTTCTGCAGAAGTTACTGTCACTTGTTTTTTGCAGTTATCCGTCGTTGTAGAGACAACAGACTTTACTCCTTGAAATGCTCCCGACAAACGAAGCAACTTGGTTTGTTGACGACTCCAATAAACTGTGATCATCAAACAGGTTAGCTTAAGTTGCTGCTATTCAGCTGCTACGACAGCAATGCCAGTGCAAATCGATGAAAAAAATGCAGCTCATGGCTAGATAACCATGAAACGTAACCATACGATTAAATGTTAAGGGGCGAAGCGGAAGCGAGTTTTTCTGTCCAACACGTCCTCATTTAGCGTCCAATTTTCTAAAAAAAGCTTACCATCATCGAAGACAGCAAGCAATGGGGCGGCTAAATCGCACATTCCCTGAACGTAACCAACATCCAGATGTTCCCACACGTATGTACACATGACATTTCGCAACTTGTCCAAATTATCCCCATTTTCAAAGTAGGACACGTTGCGATCGCAGCGTCTAACATCCTTATCGATTCGGTGCATATTTAGGCCGAATAAGTCTAGCAGATCAGACTAAACAGAGAACGAAGGATTACATACAAAGGCAGATTTTTTCAAATAAACGAAATTTTCCGTAAATGCCTTGTTATCAAAGAAGACTTGTTATATAATGAAAATATATCCCAATAATTAACATCCTAAGATGAGTTTCGATTTTCGGTAGCTTGAAATAAAGAACAGTTGACAGGTTATACCTCAGTGCCTTTAAATCCAATAACATTAGAATGAAGCTTGGCCCCCTTTAGGGAGCTTTTGAGTAAGTATGATTTTTTATTACAGGTGGATTTTCTAACCGTAAATGCAGCTCCTGAAGACGACGCCGGCGAAGCGCATTCGCTTCTAGGCTCCACTGTTAATTCATGCAAAGACAATGAATTAGAAAGCTCAGGCCCTTGGAGACAACCGAAAGCTGCCTGATCTCCTGCTGATGTTCGTTCATTTTCGTTCTCTTCAGGATTGTCATTATAATTATCTTCAAGATCGTTCTCTTCACAGGATAGCTTCGTTGTACATTCCTAAATATCGCAATATAATTAGATGGCTCCATATATATATATATATATATATATACATATATTAAATGAGGGTGTATCGCAATCCTTATTATTGAGTAGCATATATATTCATCGATATCGAGCACTGGCAGATAGATGTAGTTTTGAAACAACAAAAAACGAGGTATCTACGTACCAAAACACCGCTAACCACAACATTACTGTCTGCATGATTTTCATCGAGGATTGTTGATTTCGTTGCTTCATTTCCTGAAATATAGGCCAGTTAATCGAGTTATATTTCAGAGCCATTTATATAATGCGTAGCAGTTCAAGTTTTCCTGCTTGTTTAACTAAAGTATTGTACTAATTAACGATCTGGTCGGCATTACACAGATGTCAGTTCAGCCGAATGACCTTTATCAACTGTATGTAAAGAAGTGGACCATATCTGATTTATGTCTACCAATAATATAGCTGCTGGATTTATCAAGAATATGTTGTCTACGAAAAAAAGACCGACTGGGGCTGGTATCAAAATCGTTAAAAAATACAACAGGCAGATTAGCATGTCTAAGCAAGAAGTTTTAAAGCTCTATCAACTTCAAATAATAGAAGGAATCGGTGCTTCTTAGCTTTCATTACTCCATTGGCTAGTCTTGACCTACCCTCCGTAATAGCACTATCATCCTCGAACACATCATTATTGTCACTGCTTAGCGCGTGCGACATCGCTAGAGGGATCTCCGAACACTGCGTCGTTGAACCGCCAGACGAAAGGCGCAAGGCGGCAGCAGTTTCCTTATCCCGCTGGCGCACTGAGATAAATCAACAAAACAACACAATTTAAAGGAATAAATTCAGACATTTAACGTGTTCGATATTGGAAGTCAAAAAGATACGGACAAGCGCGTTTTTTCAGACATGTTTTTTTTAGTCAGCTCACTACGGGCTGCTGAGAACAAAACTACTTCTTGTTTCAAAAAACGATACGTCTCAGCAATACCGTGCCAAGTAAGTAGTAACGCTCGGGACGGCTAGGAACATTAACTTGCGCGTGCGAAATCTTCCCAGCGGTATCCTTATTGGAAATTTGGTAGTTAAAAAAAAAATAACAAGTGGCAAACGCGGTTACTGGTTGAAAAGTTAGGCTCACGATTACAAGTAATAGCCACTTGGTTGAACTCACTTGTTTCTACAAAAGTACAATACTCACCGATGGCTTCTGCGGCCAACCATTCAGACATGGTTGTCTCAAACGCCTCCTGACTCTTATTGTCTTTCTGGTGACACTCCTTGTACGTATAACTCATTTTATAGTGACCGAGAAGATACGGCCACACCTGTTGCATGGTAAATGTACAGTGCCAAATAGACAAAATGTGATCGTAGTGAGACTCAAACTTAACGCCATCAATAATTGCGCTAATTTTAGACTATTTTTCTCTCTCAATCGAAGAACAGATTAGACTGGGACGTCTAATTTAGGCTAATTCGGCTTGCAATTACGTGAGGTCTGGCCACTTCCATGCCGAGAACACTCAGTTTATACAGATATGTTATAGCGCAATGCGAACCCTTATTGTACCACTATAAAGCAAATGCCCATACTATCTACAAAACAATTGCAAAATATATTAACAAGTAAACAAAAGGCAAAAACACTATTTGCCCGATTTGATAACAACCTACTTATCTCTAATATAGGTTAACTGTTTAATCTTGCCTTGCTTCGAAGATTTGGTTCAACCCCGCCGAAATAGACCAGACGGAGCACCTCTTGAGGATCTCTGATCGACCCGTCATTAGCCAAAAGTTCCTGCCATCTTGTGCAGCTTAGAGGTTGATCTGTGGCTGGAGCCGCAAGTGGATGAACTAGTCCAGACAGATGGGTACGTACAGTGCATAAGTGTCGACAATGTGCCAACCCTGTGAAATGCCACAAAATGTATCGATTGTAAACAATACGGACACAAGGGTAAATTAATTGAGACTAATACTTAGAAATCAGGGCAATAGTCAAGTGTTTTTGGTCCGACGATGAAACGCAAACGGGGAATAATGCCATTATGGATCTTTA
>NW_019213757.1:91537-94279 GCF_002532875.2 Varroa jacobsoni
GTTTTTTTATAGTTAGGTTATGAGGTGCCGCGGCAAACGTGTTATCACCACCGCAGCACCTCACAATACGCTTGACACTTTACACGAGTGCACCCCTTACCGGAAGGTTTCTTGTAATCCGCCACACTTTAGGACAAGATTTAGCTACGTTAAGTTTTAAAATCTTGGTAAGCATTATGTGAAACAGATAATTTCTAGCAAAATTTATATGTAATAAATTACAAAAGAATAACGTTAACACACGTTTCAAAATTAAAGACAACCAAAATTGATAAAAAGCTGCTATCATACTCACACCCATAAAATGCCCTGCTGAGAATCTGCCGCTTCATTGTTGAACATAAAGCTTCTAAACTTTCATCACCTAATTTAGTTATTTCCGCTGAATTTTTCGGCCTCTCTTTCTGTAATATAATTGAAAGCGGAACGGTTGTTTTTTACATTCTCACCAATCATCATTACCCAAGTATGAGGGTTGGCATTGAAAAGTGAAATACGTAAACAGTTGAATGAATGAATGAATTGATTGAGAAATTACGTAACCATATCCTAGTGAAGCTATTAATTGACTGGAATCTTCAAACTGCTGACGGCGACCGAAGCAGGTCCTAACAGAAATCGTCGCTGTTTAGCATAATAGACCTTTATACATATACGAATTTCATATCTACGACGCAATTAAAGGACGTAGGTAAATTAATCTTAGGTTAAGGAGAGAAAGTTCAAGTAAGTTCGTTCTTACCTTCCGGTCTTCTGCAACAATCGGCTCAATTTCGATCGCCTCATCGGCGTCCACAGACTCATCCGACGAGCTGCTACTCGTTTGTTGACTCATAACGGAAGACTTATGACCGTGGCCGTGTATTACACGAAACACAAGGTCTTGTTCGTTCGATGCTGGCATGCTCTGACGCTTCAGTTTGGCTAGCACTTTCCCTCCTAGGAAAAGTATTTTTTTTACATTTCTCATTTTTGTGACACGTATTGGTATAATAAGCTAATGTATCCATGTCTGAAGGTGCCTAATTTGTGGTTTAAGAATGACTAATTTCAACTACAAGAAGATAAGCATTAAATACAAAATACTGAGTACGAAGTAGGCAACTGAACATCAAGAGGAAAGTAAAACAACTACCTAATAGTTTGAAAATTTTATATATATATATATATATATATATACTATTACTCTAAACAGGCCGAAAAAATTGTAAACGTATACGCTCTGGTATCGATTTATGCTCTTTTCGGGTTCTACACAACAAGCTCATCCAGACGCGTTATGCAGAAAAATAAAGCAAATAATTTAATTGGAACCTGAACGCATAGATTTTTTGCTTTTATGTTACGTAGTTTCTTCGTTTTTTTGATCATTGTAAATTATACGTGCCCGCTGATTATTCCTAACTTAGACGCGGCCAGTTTTTACCAGACATCAATTAGGTGGGGTTTTAAACTCCACCTTTCCAAAAATCTTGTCAGTCTCTTTTATCGCCTAGTTTCTCAGCTACATGAGATAAAGTGAGTACACTTTTCTCTCACTATTCCTAATATCGACCCTTTAGACTCGGCTCTCCGATATCTCTCAGCCGAATCTTAGCCCTGTCCCATTTTATAAATCATTAAAGATCGAATAGCAGTGGTTTTTTGACAGGTTTATGGTCAGGTAGGCTTCGACACTTGAACGTGTTCCGAACATGTTTTCGACCCAAAACAGCAAATTTGGACATAAATCTTAAAGGTGTATTGATTGTAAGTCGTCTCAGTTTAGCTAGGCCATAGG
This sequence comes from Varroa jacobsoni, assembly GCF_002532875.2. Taxonomy (NCBI): domain Eukaryota; kingdom Metazoa; phylum Arthropoda; class Arachnida; order Mesostigmata; family Varroidae; genus Varroa; species Varroa jacobsoni. Next base: position 93,318 of record NW_019213757.1, read on the forward strand.
CTTAGTTATTGAGCTCTAGTATAAACAGCTCGATTTAGAAAAGAGCAATATTGGAATATCTTCGCTTATATTCATATATATAAGCAGAAAGAAATTGTTCTTTCCGACGACAAATAATAGCTGCGTAACATAATATGATTTTTGCGCAATAAAATGTGATTTTTCTCGCGATAGTAAACATTCAATCACAGTTCAGTAATTGTACCAAGTAATTATATTGACTAACGAAGGCTAACCGGCTCCAATATGCTATTTCGATAGTTATTGGCATGCCCAGAAATCCCCACGTCGTTTCATGTCAGCATAGGCCAATTCACAGACCAGCTCTGAGACTGATATCTACTGTTGCTCTTCATCGTTGATTGCCTTGGCTAAACGATATTTCTGATAACTAATAACCTCCTCCAGCATGAAAAAGGCTGTACATTCACGCCCAGTTTTGAGCCTAGACTGCTTACCCCGTGTACCTGCGTTTACCAGACAAACACGATACCTCCGGTACAATACAAGAACGGTATTGCTAATACCAGCCCGAGTCACACACGCTATGAATAATACTGACCCGTATGATTACTGTGAATCGTCTGTGTGGCCAATGGCGGATCGAGTCTGCTTAGTGGTAGCAGGGCGCCCTCAAGGCAGGCCAGGAACTGCAGCAGTTGGCGGCTGTCACCTTTCGGAAACACGATCGGAGGTCGCTGTACCCCATCCTGTCCGACCAAGACTAAACTGCCTTCCTGATCGGCGTTTTGATGACAATGCAAATAAACCACCTCGGACATCTTCACCTGTTATAGTACAGATGAACGAAGTTACCACACAAATTTAGCTGAAAAATTTAGTAGCGAAATAATTTAACCAGACGAATTTACATAGCATTTCACTTTGATAACATCCACTGCTTCTAATTCTAAGCTTAGGAAGCGAGCTGATATAGAGTGGGCAATATAAATCTATATATG
>NW_019213757.1:94529-112912 GCF_002532875.2 Varroa jacobsoni
TTTTTTTGGTCTGGGCTCCCACCTTGATCGCATGTTCCCAGTAGATGGAATGAGTGGCCGCAGAGCCGTTGCTATATTCACATGGAGCACCTGTCGTCGAATCGCCACTGCCATTCATGAGCTGATTCGGAGTCCATTTGAGTACAAGTCCGGCCGCAGACGGTTCGTGATGCAGCGATAAATAGCCTCGCAAGGGCTCTGGGCAGTTGTGCTACATACAGGTGCAAATTTGAACATGGATAAAGCGAATTTGTAAAAATGCCCATTATATTCCAATTCTTCATCAATACAGACAGCGCTCTTTAACAAAAAAATGTTTTTTTTTTATCCTACATGCATTTAATTAGCATTGACATTAAATGCTAAGTATATTGTTGTGCGTGCGGACCGTATCGTTTTTAATTTCCGTTACTCCTGTACTTTTTAATAGATACAGGCTGCATGAAGTTGTTAACTGTTGAGAACGGAGCTGATTAAAAAAAGTAGTCATTAGTTAGTCATAGGCATAGGAAACCCTTCCAACTAAGAATTACATATTGAGTATTTTACGGACAAAAATTCCTCTGTCACCCATAAGAAAGCTACCATAGAAATGGCATTATCGAAGTTTTTTTTATGAACATTTAATCCAAAATTTTACCTGGACGTCGTATTTACAGGAAATACTGCGTCCGTCTAAGTTTTAATGATCAAGTCCAAGTCGGTGTAGTTCTATCTAAACACGTTGGATTGTACACTTTGGTCTCATTCGAAGGAAGCCAGGTAACTTCATTGCAAACCTCTACAGTTGGAACAAACGATTTCGATCTTTACTGCAAACAAATCAACGCATCGTCGACATTGACCTTTTGTCCTTGTGCTCTCAGGAGATGTTGCTGTTTGCATATATACATTACTTATTGTGCGGTTCCAATAATCGAAAAAAATTTCTAAAATATGTTAGGGGTTATATAGGTACTTTGCTGATCCGCAATTCATTTATGTTTACGCTGCCCTTAGTTGAACCGTACCGGGTGGACAACAACATTATTTTTTCCATAAATCAGCGTTGAGCGGGGGTTTTGATGGAGACTTTCGACGTAATCACGTGCCTGGTTCGTTCCCACACTTCCAACACTTCCTGTGCTACCGCTTCCAGTACCTGGTCCCGACTGAAATACACGGCCACTAACGGAATCCTCACTGCTGCTGCCGGCTGCTCGTCGATACTGTAACGTCACAGACACGTCTTACGTTATAGAACATATTCATCAATGTGTGCTGATATAGTCGAACTCCAAGGCCAGTTCGTGTTCCACTCTCAAAGACAATAAAGATAATACCTAATAGCAATAAGGAAATGGCTAATTATATAGATGGTTATATATAACGTGAAGCAAAAGTCGTTCGACAGTTTGAGTCTTTATGTCACTCTATTTTGCCCTTGTTTTTTTCTCCTACCACTTCAATAGGCGTATGATGAAAACCCTTTGGTAAACTGTCAAAAGACGTTTATCTAACCTAATATAGATATATATAAAATACTTTCTCTGTTTCTTATAGAGAGAGGGGGGGACAGTTGCAGGATTGGTAACCACTTTAACGTGTGTTAGAATAAAAAACTAGGCAAGACAAAAAGCTAAACGCGTTCGTTAAATTTTATCCATAAGCACTTTACAGTTAAAAATCGTCCTAGTCTCTGTTCAGGCCATAAACGGCGGCTTTTTCACGTAATAAACAGCTATGCAATTTGCGCTGGTAGTAATACTGCCGAATTAATTGATTGCTCAACCCGACTTCTGCTTCTTTTACCATTATATAGCCTTCAACAAAATCATTCATTGAGCATGAGAAACAACTCCAATTAGTAGTACAGCTTTACCACGTTAATTATATAAATATATATTAAATATATAAATAATATATATAAATGTAAATAATAAATAATTGTCGAGTGAGTTGGGTTCATTGCTAGCATAGGCATTTTCTCCAAACAGACTTTGTTCTTCTGTTTTGCTTGCCGTGTTCTACGGTTTCGCAGATATATAAAGTGACTGAAACGCTGTGCCTCCATGTCATTAGCTTGTTATCGCGTTGCTCGTCGTTACAAATGTCTGAGGCATTTGAAAGAAAGCTATTCGGTGTTCAGCCTTTGTTATTGTTTTTTTGCGCAAGAATAAAGTCGAAGCCTGAGTGGCTAATAATTCCCCCCGGATCTTAGTTTCCTTATTCCACCTGACCTTAGGATGATCTTAAAGAAACAAACTGTTTGCTGCTATTTTATCGGATATTAATTCGCTAACACACGTGTGCTTGATTAGTTTCATTGAGTTGTACCCAGTTAGATTGTCTGACGCACATGTCTTATCCATGATTGGTAATTGTTTGTTCACTCGGTGCTTCTTCTAGAACTTCAATCGAGGTGTGTTATATTTTTTTCTCATTTTTGTAGCGGTCCTTTCTCTAGAAGCAGTTTCATCGTTGCAACGTTTTTTTTACTAGCTAGTAAATTCCATTCATTGAACAAAATGAAAAGTCTTGCCAAGTAGGATCTTGAATAAATTCGTTTCAGATGTTGTACCTACGTAACCTAAAATCATAAGCCCTTTTTAGCCTTTCGAAGCGGACTTGTCGATGTTTCTGTCGTAAATGTCTTTGGGTTGGCTTCCGGCGCTTTTTTGCGACTGCTAGGGGAAGGACATTCGTAAGATCGTTTAGTCCAACCATGCCCCACCGCTTGAACTTGCATCCTGCGGTGTTTCTGTATTCAGAAACCTTTTCTCGGAGTTAGGTGACTACCTCATTATATGATACACTTCGAATTAAATCAATATCTAATATCGTATCGTTTGAGATCATGAAACATAGAAGACTAGAAGCAGGAGATGCCTTTTCCGTATAGTCTACACTTAGATATTCAGGCGTAGTGTTGCCCTTCGTGTGAATACGAACAGTTGAGAACATTTAATGGTTGAATTTAGGTAGTCGGCTTGTTTACACCAGTAGATTTCGATTGATTTTTAGTGAAAACTGCATCAAATCATCTAGCATGGGAAGGCCTAAGGCCTAAGATCATGATGTCGGTCGATGTTTATTTTTCTTTAGTATATGAACAGACTCAATGGTATGCTAAAACCAAGCCAATTACACGTAAACATACATCATCGTATAGCATGACTTGCAGTGTTACCCATTTGCTAAGTGTAAACATAATTGCGGGTACTACGCTTTGCGTGCAAATTCTGTGTATAAAACGAAGCTTTCGCTAGCAATAGTTATTCATTAGTTTATAAAAATCGACACTTGCGTAGGTTTGGCTTCAGATTTTAAATGAGGTTTTGAGCCGCTTTTACAAAATTTGAAAATATGACTAAGTTTTACGTGTATACGTTGTCGGAAGTGTATAAGTGAAACTTTCTTTATCGCGATCATTTTCAATTTATTGTGTAACAAATATTTCACCCTTAAAATAATATATCTATATAAAATGCCATTGGAGACTTAGCAGCGGCAGCAGCAGTAGAAAACGACGAAGTTGAGAACGATTTTAGCACGCGATAGATTCAGTGCGACGTAGCATAAGGCGGGATCTAACGGCGAGGGCGTCTATTTGTAGAAAAAACATCAACCTTTTCGTGTGTTAGATTGTATCGTTGGGCCGATAATGGCGCCCGCCACAATACATGGACTTATCACCATATAATCACGGACTACGATATTCGATTCAGCATATTTAATAATTTCCACGAGCTCCGTTTAGTCTGCTTAGGCTATGCCACATACCCTAAAATAAGCTAATAAAAAAAAAAATCGAATCGTTTCCCGGAATCCAATTCGCTGACCATTGAAATTTGAAAAGCAAAAATAGCAACTTCTACAGTTAGATGTCCCGCAAATTATTAATTATTTCTATGATAACTACTCAAAAAGTCGTTAAACCTGAGCTTGCATTGAAGTTTACGGAGTTTTTTTTTTTATTTTATGATAAGATGATTGTTTCCAGATGTGTCGTTTTCGACAATGGTTTCTTATCAGGCCGAATCAAATAAAGATAATTTATATATATATATATATATATATTTTTTTTTTTTTATTTTAAAGATAGCTATCAAAATGTCTCTTTTGATGCTACGTACACTTAGTGTGGGTCGCTTAGATGCATTAGGTGGTGTTGTCGGCTTAGGGTGGGTACCCTGTCTGTTTTGTTGCGGCATTATCGACCCACCGAGCGCATTACTTAGTTTATGACGCTGTAAGAGCTCATCAGCTGGAGGATCCGTCCAGAAGTGATCTTGGGTCTTCATACGAGAATAGTCTAATGCACAGGGTCCAACTGGTGAAGTTGCAAGCATGAATTTATCATAAAGTGTACGGATTAAATTATTATGTAATTCTTCGATAGACGAATCGTCATTTAGTCAACAGTAATCGTTGCCGACATTAGTGATCTCGAAATAGTGCGAACAAATCGTAGACGACTTTGTTCAGCTATTGTTTAATCTAACACAGAAAATATATGTTAAAGTATCTGTTAATTGCTATTATATTTATCTTAAAATCATGGTATTTGGCTATTTTACATATAATAAGTATAGTAAAGAGAATGTTTCTATTCCGAACGGATCAAAAAAGCTATTTCGCTGGTTCACTGCGTTCATCATTCTATATTAAACTGAGTTCATTAGATATTTGTCAAAGCTAGGCAACTGCAAAAAAATGTTATTATCTCTAGAGAATATTTGTCCACACGTTACTTCTAATGTGGAACACAAAAATTTTTACATGCAGATAAATTGAATAACAAAGTAGTAAAGGCAGTAGCGAATCAGAAAAAAAAGAGAATTTACTATAGAATATAGAATTCGCGTGTTTACCAAGAAGTGAAGCGAGTATTTGTCCGGATACGGGGTCAGCAACAAGAGCATCCTTCTCATAATATTTACTGAAAGTGAATCAATAAAAACCAAACCCTAAATTTACTCCATATACTTACTCCTATGTGTGCTGCTTACGTTTGAGCTACCTGCAATGGCAGGATTTTTAAAGTTTGGAAACCTGTAATTAAAAACAGCTGTATATTTATTTGAATCATTAAATTCAAATAATTATAATACCTTAATGTCCACTAGCTTGCCAAATGTTTGAATGTATAATCAAGATGAATCATTTTTGCCTGTATTGTATACACCATGTCTTGCCCCCTTTGACATAATAAAAAGGTACCTACATTGTAAATTTAAAAACCAATAATGCTTAACCGAACTTAGCTCTTAGTCGAAGAATAGACAGGAACCTTAGTCATTTCGTTTGTTGCCTGGGAAGCTGATGTAGCTACATGTCGCTGCTTCTCTCACACTTTAATTATCAAATATTCTACCTGAAACGAGTTCTTTAAGATAATCAAAAGTATCTACATAGGTTTGTTTGGTGCAATTTCGTTCTCTACCTGGCATTTTCTACGAGATAATCGACGAGTTTGGCGAGGTGCTTCTCGAACAGGGCCACACGAATCCACAAGTAACGTATACCGACCGCGGCAACTGAACGATTTTTTCCGGAGCCTGAGGCACTGGAAGTTGCCTGACGTTGCGGAGTACCTGACGTGCTGTCCCCGGATGAGGAAGACCGTCTTTATCAGAGCAGGAAATCACGCAGAATTTCAGTAATTATTAAAGTACTTTATCCTAGCATGTACACGCAGAGCATCTTTTTCTTCCATGGTCTTTTTTTTTGACATGTCATTGTTTTTTTCCAACTACAGTCATTTACCCAATTTCAGTAGTAAATGCTTGTCTTTTAATCAAGTGGTCATTCAACATTTAACTCCTAAGGCAAGTAATATGCATGACATATAAGCAAAGACCTGTGGTTAATAGCAGTAGCGTTTAAAAAGGTCTGTTTGCGTCATAGTTGCGTTCCGTATAGCAATGGTGTAGACAACGGGTCTTGCCAATATACACTAATTCCAATGACAGCGCTGTAAAATCTAAATGCTGAGGTGTATCCGGATTTTATTACAATTATGAGGTTCGCTTCTGTTGAGATTAGAATGAACCGTTTCCCTAATTCTGCATAAATATTATATTTAGCCACTTATTCATATGACTAGATGTCATCCTTGAAATCAGAATCGGTTAATTGTCGAAGTAGTGCTCCTCAAGAATACTCAACTCATGCCATTGAAGAGGTAATAAGGACTTACTGGAGCGCCACAGGCTTCAAGTTATATCTGAATTAGTGTGCATTTAAAGACCACCCAGTGCTGAGCATACGCAATGTCTAAACTGGTCAAGAAATCATCATTATCATCAAGGCCAGCAAGAGGGTGTTGTGCCGCCTGCTAGAGGTTGGTTATACGATGTGCAAAACGTTATTGGAATAACATAAGCCGACCGTTTTTTGGTTGCCACTTCCAAAAGACAAGTTTTGGATAGACGGTAATGTGCCCAGGCCTGTAAGTGAATGTTACTGTCAAGAGGCACTTGCAGAGATCTTACTGGTTAACGAATGACAAAGCCACAGTGGGAGATAGCAGCGTCAATTAAGCAGTGTGAGTAATTTACCCAGCGATTTAATTCGCGATTAATCGGAAGTACTTACATATAATTTTATTATGTATGCGGTTAACCATGTAGCTTTTAGCAAGCAAGTCAAGCTTTTTTAAGAACGTGCTTCCGACTATCAGAGCAGTGTGGATCAAACAATTCCTTCGAGGCTTCGTTCAAAATCTTCTATGCGAAAAATTTATAGTTCATTCACCGTTAAAGCACATGTCGATACAATGAATCCCTCGTTTAATAAAAAACTACTTACACTTCACATACAGTTCTAATACTATCCAACATAGGGTTTAGGTTTTCGTTGGATGCTTCTGAGGGCGTGTTTAATTCTACTGAACAATTGTTATTATGTTAGAAAAATACTGCCACTGAATAAAAGAGAACCTCGTTCCAAAACATTTGCGATTTCTCAGCAGAAGTTTGCAATATTAAAAATTATGTACTTATATTTGAGCGCCGAAGAAAGTTAGGTTACAATTTATACCGGGTTCGACAGACTAGCTTTAAAATGTCGAAAAGTACATAAATTATGCCATTATTTTTAAATTAAGAAAGAAATGCTTAGATTTTATATATACTGCATGTCTTAGTTCTTGAAAGCATTTCAGCTTAATCTTCTGACAGTTATGAGTATTTTCCCAGCTATTGCGGATTTGCGAGATGCCCATAGGACTCATTAGAACCGTGACATGAACGTGAAAAGTGGTACTTATTCAGACAAAAGAAACCAAGGTTTTTCTAGGAACTGACGTAAAATCAAGTTTTTGTCTAAAATAACGAAAGAATAGAAAAAAATCAGAGCTCGCTTTAGGAAAGTTGAGTAAAATAAAAGCAGGTGTTGCAAAAATAATTTCAGATATAATTTTTTTCTCTCGTATGCAATGATGTGTGCGCTCCTTCGAACCCAACACGAAGTACGCTATAAAATGTATACTGCAAACATAATGGTTTTAATAACAAACGAAGTGGTTTCATAAGACGTATCTGTGTAGACGGATTTCAGTGAATCCGACAAGATGCTTGACAACGTCATTTTGGAAGTTTCTAGTGTTAAATCGTTATGGCTTTACCACACGGATACCAGTATATAGTAACGTAAGAAAATACAATGATGGTTCGCTACTTGAGATGTTATACGTTTACAGTTGGCAATAGGAAATGTATTCCTGCTCAACATGTCAGCTTGCAGTACAGTCAAGTACAGCTGTTTCACTGGCAGTGCCTGTTATCGGTTTCACGTACTACAGATGTTCCAGGGTTGACCCGGACCGAACGTAGGAGCCGTAAATGCAACGATTTCTTGTGGCATGTAGTAGCACTGCCGTTTCCTACGGTCATGATTATTGAACATAATCACCATTTAACATGACTAAAACCTTAACTTGGGGCCTAAAGCGCTAATTGTTAAAATGTCATTTAAACACAAAATATTCAAGCGGATTAAATTTTATACCAGTAGCAGACAAAAATATGAAATGGTCCTAAAAAGTGCGAATGGTGCATAAAATTTCAGATAGACTAACTATTAATGTTTATCTAAACGACACAAATAATTGATATTTTGCTTACCGAAAAAAACGGTCTCTATTTTCTGCAGAAAAAATCTAAGTGGCTCCAAATAAAAAATTGATTTTCAGATATAAATTCTATTGAAAACCTTTGGGTCGCCCCATAAAAAATTTCTCCGGATTTTTCAGGAGCTGCATGAAAACTAGCAATAATAGGAATCTTCAATTTCGAACGAAAAAAGCTATGTTTGACACTTTGCCTAGCTTAGATATATTGGATAATAATTGATCTTCGCTTCAGTTTCAAAAATGATCTAGTGTTTTACGCTATTACGAGTCTGTTCATTTGTTCTCGAAAAAATTGGCTTTTTTTTTGCGACTGGGTGTACGGGACGAATGAGTGCCCGCTGCAAATGACTCGCCAAAGTTGATCCGACCTTCGACGCAGCAATTTATATACACTTTGAATGTATTTGCATTCCGAATACCTTGGGGTCGTCCAATGATGCATACTTCGACTGCTGTTTTACTGACGAAGGAAAAGCTTAGAGTAGAACTTAGCAACTGTAAAACTCTGTGCAAATACGTTCTCATATTTCAATGTCATCGATTGAAGTTATCTTCGCTTAAGCCTGGCACTATTTTTTTTACAGAGCAGGAAACCCTAAATTCAGTGCCTCGGATGGTATTAAATATGTTGAGCACTTTGCTACAAAAACCGAAGTGATTGTTTACACATGTTTACAATACGCAGAGGAAGGAGTTTAGGTAAAACGAAAATATTTCTATTGTAGTAGAAATAATTGAATTAAAAAGCTAAAAAATAATAAAAATATTATTACAAGCTAGAGAACTAATTTTTGCATGTATATCATACTCCTGCTACCAATATGATTGGCAATAGATCGCTAGGACAGGGTCAGTGAGAACTGAAAATTATATCACGATTAAAAAATTGTGTAATCTTAGAAGACTGTCTTTTCTAGGAACTTTTAACATTAAGTTTATGTAGGATAAAGTAAGAAATGCTCCAGGCGGTGTGCCAGACCATAATGAATAAGCCACAGAATTATTTTTTCGTTATTTGCACCGTATCTGACTTAAATGTAGGTCTCATTTCAAAGGCTTAAAGTATACCTCGAATGTGCAATAGAGGCTTAAAATATATCGTGATATAAAGTGCTTTCGATATGAGGTTCTGTTGGTGAATAGATAATAATCAGATCTGTTTTACAATGACTGATAAAAAAGTACATATTCCAGATCGTTACGAGGTGATTTGATAAACTGTCGTCATATCACTTTACGTCTTGATGAATCCCAGCTTCTGTCAAGTCCAGAATAACCCGCACTACCACGACAACACTTAATTTTTCTTATTATTGTGTCTCATTCCACTGTGGCTTTTAACTATTACTTACTTTATACTTATAAGAATAAAATATGAGTTTTTGAAATTTTAAATAACTCATAGGACGGTGATAAGCTAGTCTAACCCTTCTGTTCTCATTGTGGCTTTTAGGAACAATGGGTGATCGCCACTTTAGTCGACTCATCGACCCGAATTACTAGTTTTATCTGTTTTTCATTTCAAATGACTTAGTCTAAGCTACAGTTATAATTAATAATACTATCTACTACTTACTGACATTACTATTGTATTATCATTATAATATTTTTGTTTGTTATACGTACATACTTTGTCCACTAGCGTTGCTTATTTTTGCTTTTTCGCTAACCCTATTTTTACTGCAGGCATCGTCTATTCTTAACGGTGGCGAACTTCTTCGACACATCTGTTTTTTATTTTTACTATATTTAATGTTAGCAAATACATTTGTTTTTCCTCGCTCATTGTTTCTCGCCGCTGAATGGACCATGCCGCCTCACTTAATCAGAATGCTGGTGCAAGCTGTTTTCTTACCCATTGGAAAGCTGGGAGCTTTAGTGTAGGATGTGGGTTCGTAGCTGAGGGATCTTTCAAGCAGCGACAATGATGACAATGAAACCGTGCCAGTCAGCGAGGGCTAAGGATGTTGTAGAGGGCGTATAGTGATGAAAAGAGAGCCTTTTGTGTGAACATAAGGGCACTGACGACGACACCGACTGTGTCCCGTGCCTTCAACAAGATATGTTGCTTATGCAAGCTAAGTGGAACTGAATGGAGAGCACAACGTGACAAGACAGCTAGATGGCAATTTTGCATCAGTAGCTATGCCATTGACACTGAAAGAAATAGATAATATCTAGGCATCGATGCCAAGCACCAGCTTCGGCGATTACCAATCTGAGTGCACTCGGACGGAGCGAAGACGCTTTTTTACGTACTATACGCACTGCAATGATATCAGTACAGTTACATTTTACAAAACCTGTGCAGTGCTTTTTAAAGAGAGTTCGCAGGGTGTGCCTGTGTCGAGTAAAGGGGGTACTATTAACTTGCTACTTTTTCGGATACCCGTTATATTTGATGTGATTATTTTGTTTATAGTAACATTTCTGCGCTTCTGTAGCACTTGTCACTGGCAAGATTCAAAAGGTAGTCTTACACGCTGATGCATATTAAACGCATATTCCGCAGCATGGTAAATATCCATAAAAGTCATCGGGTCGACTTATTGCTGCGATTGTAGTATTATTAGCCTTTCGGCGGGTTTCTCGTAGGACAATCCCTTTTACATTGTCCCTGCAGGAAAGCATTGTTTAAAAACGATAAAAACGTGATGATGACCGACTCGAGCGTGCAACTTTCTTGGAAAAAGGTTTCTGAACGTAAAAATGCATAGATGCGATAGATACGATGAAAGCCACATAGAGAAGAGTAAGCTTTGGAACAGCAAGTCATTTTAGTGCTGCAGATTGGGTTTCTGTAACATTTAATGTCATATTGTTGGTTTGTTAAGAGGGATCATAAATCGCATGATGTATCAAATCTGCTGGGTCGGAAAGCAATCTCAGGAACTGAATAGGTAGTGATACATAGTAGAAGACAAGAAAGTTTTTATTTCCTTACTGCTAAAGAAGGAGTGTAGAACAACGCTTACTTTAAACTAAGAAAAACTCATTATTATATTAATATAATAATATTAAAAAATATATATTATTTTATATCGGAGCCCAATTTTTTTTCTAAAACAAAAGGTTACGAAGGAGATCATGTTTTATAAACTCGCTTAATTATACGCGAAATAAAGCTACCCTTAAGGGTTATGTAATCACGGTGACTTAGTAATAATTAGGCATATATATATATATATATATTCTGAGTCTGAAGATAAAGGTAGCAGATTTTCCAAGTACAGTTGGTTAAGCATCCATAAGTCTTCATATTCTATTGATAGAAAAATTTTGGCAGCAACACGCCGATCTCATCTTACGACGAATGCTATGTATCTATGAAAGGACGTCGGGCAACCTAAAAGAACGGTTTGCAGGGAGCTTTTAATTTTCAGCAGTTACCGGGACGAAAAACAAATGAGTCGTTATTAATCCAAAATCTAGGTTTCAGTGAGTAGCGTGTGCATCAACTCAGGTGCAGTGCAGCCAAGCAAAGAAATATCGCTCATAAAAGAACAATCAGCGGTTAAGGAAATCATGGACATACACACGTAAAACAGAATGTAATGACTTTTTAAAATTTGCACACTGTACGGCATTAATCACTTACGGGGCTCAGGAAGCACCTTTTGACGATACTATACAGAAATAATTGTATATGACCGAAGACTGACCGAGTTATAGAAAGCTAGTTCGCTGGAGTTTATAGATCATACTGTCGTCCACTATGGCGCCGTTATTTGTATGTTGAAAATGTCAATCATAAATTCGTATTTCACACAAATGAAGGAGGTCGTCTATTCTCATGTTTCACAAATAGGAAAGACTGTTAAAAAATATGCTTCGTAGACCGAATAGAGTTGTATGTAGTGTTGTATAGTATTGAAATGTTATAATGAGGGATATTATTATCCATGGTCCTTAAGTGCAAAACTTTCCTCTTGTTTCAACAAGCGTGAGCCCCGGTCTAATAATAATCATTACAATTGATACTAAAATAAAGTGCAAAATATTTTTTCCATTTTTGATTTTTTTATTGTTTCCCTAAATACAAACTTAGCTTTTTTTCAGTTGTTTCTATATCAGAAGATTTTTGTGAAGTGCAAGAAGGAACGTACTCTATGTAGTGCTTAGAGCGAACAGTATCGGTATCCAGGTTAGAACTGGTCAGGATATTTCTTTGGTTTTTGAACGGTTTTAACTTTCTTCAGACTTGTTATATTGTAGAAATCAGCACATATAATAAATAAACGAATTACAGGGCTGTGGCTATATAGAATTTTTTATAACAATAGTCGAACCGAGTCGTGTCAAGCGGCATTTATGCTCACACCGAATGAAAATGCGACTGTAGATGTTATCCAACGTAACCACCACTGTAACTGTTGGGTGAAACCAAGAAAAAGATTGGTAACTAATAGCATTATAGAGGTTCATTAGCCATCACATTAGGCAATGTTTATCTGTAAACAACACGGCTTCTATGAACTTCAAGAAGAGTTTTACACAATTTGAATGTTTAATAGAATTACGTTTGATGTTATGGATCATCGCATCCTATTGCTAAGTCATGCGATCAAATTATCACCTTGGCTCATATCGGCTGTGATCTGGTTTGAAAATACTGGACCGAACAACTTCGAGGTAATGGTCTGCTATACTTGATATATGGACCGTCGATAAAACAATATGTAATAACCTGTATACGTAAAAAAAACGGAGTAGATTTGAGTCTTCAACATTTAAGCTATAATTATCTTCAAAAATATCCTAATATTCAATATCCGTTCCTTAAATTTGATATTTCATTCTGGCTAAGCTGTGCATTTCAGGTCATCAACAATGCTGCCTATGTATGACGATAATCTGCGTCTATATATATATATATATGTCGTACTGCAATTCTTATCAATTATTTGGAAATTTTCTAAAATTACATACCGTTATTTTTCCCATTCGTTATTACATGAAATCGAATGCGTTCACTAGATAATTATCATTTAAGAGCACTGCAAAATGGATGTACGTTCGTGCCTCCAATTGCGTCTATGAAGAGTATATTTTGGTGGGGGAGCTTTTTAGTATATTCATTGTATAATTTCTGGACCTTGTGCTTAGTCATTTATTCATTTTTAACGGTTTGTTCCGTTTGCAGATGCCTGAGTACTTCGATAATTCAATTACGGGCCGCTTAAAATGGCTATACCTTCAGTGGGAGCTGCTAACTGCTATTTACATGCTTGAGCCATGGGAAAGGAAAGTTTTCAATTTTGTTGCGCTCTCGACCAGTCTCATCCTTTGCTATGTTTTCGTATTTATGGTGCCCCGAATCATCGGACTGTTGATCCAGACGAGTGAATCGTAACGAGCGTCGTCATACGACTAGATTCCTGGCGTGATGATCGAAGGAACGTCGGAAAAAAGTAGACATTTTGCGTGAGACTGTAATACCAGTTAATTCTGACATTCGAAAGTTGCTGTAACGCAGTTATTAGCAAACCATAGAAATTATCATTAAAAAAAATCTGCGATACATTGAAACGAATTGCTTACAAATAACTTTATTTAATTTATTTGAATTGCCCACAGCAGTTAAGTGAAGATATCGACCATCTATAGAGTGGTAAATCTATATAATACATATATTGTTTTTCTCAACTGATTTATTAAACAATGAAGATGGCAGATGGAGAAGAAAACTGTAAAAGAATCACACTTTTTCAATGTTTACCGGGGCTTCTTCAAAACATCCTGAATGACTAATATTTAGAGTTAATAGGGTTGCGATGGTCGTACTGATACTACTCAGATATCAGAGGAGAAAGCCATTCATTTTTATTTTGAACCAGCCGAAATTTATGACAACTTCTGCAAGACAACGCAATGTTAATATGACAGCTAATTAACAAAACCCATGGCAAGGTGTACAATTCTTGATCTATACAGAAAGCATATTCAACTCATACCGGTGGGGATACGCAAATTTAAGTAAGTGCAACCTTTAGATGAAAATGCCTGCAGCAAGTGTGCGGAAAATGTTGTTATATATTTGAATAAATAAATTGTATGTGGTGAACTACTATCGATGTTCGCAGTTATGGGCGGTCATTGGTTCGATAGCGAAAAAAAGTTAACTGTGTATGCAGTTGCTATGAAATCGTCTTGTACGTTTGCCTCGCTGTATCAGAGACGTGCTTGGTCACCAGATAGGCACATGAAATTGGCTGCTACCACAATGGACCCTGGTCAAGCATAGGATGGTGGCGTCAAAAGCTTTTGCGAGCCAAGTTTGATGCCGAAGAACTATAGCAAAGGTGTATAGTTGTGAGCATATATATATATATATATAGCGGTGTTTTGCAAAAAAATATTCCATAATTTTCTGCAGTAGTAATTGGCGTAATAGAAGCGTGTTTAAATAAGAGTAGAATTTGAACACAAATGTTAGTTACGTAGAAATTATGTGACGACTGCTAATAACGACTACTAAAACATATTAGAGGGTTAAAAAGCTATACGATTATACTAAGTATACGATTATTCTATGATAGGCTGTGATGTTGATGAAAGTAATAGTGGTAGTAATAATAATGAAAATCATCTCTAGGCAGTTAGCTAGTTGTAGTAGGTACGTTTATCAGTTCAAATGTATGTTAATCGTTAAAGTTATTAATCTCTGTTAAGGACAGAAACAGATCCAAGCGGCTGTCGATAACGTGAAACTGGCATAATTAACCGTGAATGTTGTGGGCGTAATAAGGATGGCTAAACTACCAGTACGCCGTGAGAGAGCTATCTGGGTTTAATTTGGAAGCCAATTTAGAAGTCAAGTGATAGCAACTTCAAGGGCCGTACATCGCCTAACTTTGAGAATTCGTTTAAGGATATGACAGAATGTGTGTACGTCTACTGCCTAAATTATACCCGACAACTCGGAGCATTTCGTATGATCGCCTTCACCCGATGAACTAGTAGTTGGGTGTTAGTACTAGCATAGACACCGATACGTTTCGCAGCTCAAAATCAATAAGTTTTATGCTAGGGTTACTTTGCAACTGTGTCAATGTCGATCGGATTAAGAAGAATTGTTTTTTGCGTCGGAAATCCGTCGATTTAGACAACATTATGATCTCCGGTTGTCTCATACTTACGATGTGATCGGTCGAATCGCGCAAAACCAGAGCGGAATCTGACTTCAGAAACGTGGAACATCTAAACAATAAATCATAAAATTGGCACCGAGGTTGACACCGTTATGATTCTGTTGTTAAAAACAAACTATTCAAAAAATTAAATCAGGCAAACGATAAGCGTCTCAACCTTGAACTCTGTATATATAATGAGCAATTCAGTTTCATGAAAAACACACTAAATAGACAGGTATTTCTCGTTGAGAATTTTCTCACCGAATAGTAGTTACGCCAAATAAGATGGCGTCGCCGATTGCCGTCGATTCCATCTGTGCAGTTTTTATAGATTTTTGGACGGAAAGTAAGAAAACTAGTGACCGGACGTAAAAGCCTTAGATACCAAGCTCAGAGGAATTCCTTTTCTGTAGACTAATTTACTCGATCGAAAGCACCCTGCAAAAATCTGTTTATCTAGTCTGAGAATTATACGGAACTTAATCGAACGACAAAGATACAGTAACGTTGTTTGATTTAAGTACAATTAAGCGTTGCTTCATCGATAGAATTGTTAGCTCAGCGTCCATTTCAGACACAACAAGTACAGTTGAGCTGAATTCTCGACCGACAACAACACAATCAGATATTATACAATACAATAAAATACTTTATAAAAGAAGAGTTAACAGCATACAAGTACTTTTTGAATGGCTTAAACGATACAAAGTATAATTTAGTATCCATAATGAACTGTGATTCGAAAAACAAATAACAGAGGGGCACACTCTTAAAAAAAATTGTGGTAACCCATTATATACTTTGGAATCGGCCTTAAATAATGCGAATTTCGCCTTCAGGTATGATTGTTCAAGTTTTGAAGGCAAAGATACTGTCATTTAAAATCCTGTTAACCGCAAAACGTATAACGTAAAAAGTAACGTATAAATGTATAACGTAAAAAGTCATTTATATAGATATATTATGCATACTGATAAAGGTTGCGTGATTACGTATAAGCAAAGCTCCTACAATCCATGGCACCTACATCTATTTTAACCTTAGTCGTAAGCACAAAAATCGTGACACAGTATAAGATGCATGTAAACAACGTTATCGTATAGACGTATTATACAGACTATGCGACCCGAGTATACATGTCCATTGTAACCATATGATTTCAAATTAGAACACATCTACCATGTAGTATTATCAAGAACAATGCAATAACAAAAAATACCTTATAAGCAACGTACGCAATAACGAGCATTGTTGCTATTATTATTTCCCAATTGTTTCCTCGTACCACACACTGCCGAGCAAACATGCAAAAACTATTTCTACATCTATAGAGTTTATTCCTGACTATTGTTCATCGTTGCGATAATTTTGTCTTAGACGGCTGCTCTATAGTCTTGCCTAATGTTTGGGCGAGCGCTAACACTATAAATTTCACTTACTTGTTACCATCCTGGATATGTTCAATGCGTTCAACGATCTGCACCACTTCAAATGCTGGAGGAAAGCTCTTTGCAATTTTCTGGAGAAGGGCCGTGGTCGAGTTTGTTTTAAATAAGCCGAGTGCTCGACGACGAAGTCCGTGTGAGAGACAAGCATCCACAGCGGCTGAAAAATAACTAGCAGTTTAGTGTAAAAAGCATGTATATGGACGAATTGTGTAAATAAAGTTAAAAACCAGTATCATCAAAACAGCTGAAATGCACTAAAACACTCGAGACTACAAAATTGAGTTCGCCTCGCGGCAAGCTATCTACACGGTAATAATTCGGTGAGTGCACATCGCTAAAGATTACCACATTGCACTATATATAGATAAAGGGTGGAACTACACGGGCCAACGTTTATTTAATAATTGTGTTGAAAGCAACTGGTCCTACGGTATGGGCTAAGGATGAGGCTATATAAACAACAAATTATTTTGTGTAAAGAAGTCAATTATTCGGCGAAGCTAAAGGGAAAAAGCTATTTTTCATGATATCAAGGAAGACAACACCTTATAATCGCTTATTCGCAGGTTAGACAAATCAAAAGTAATGACTCGTCGGCCATATATTTTAATGGAAAACTCGGGTTAGATTGGTCTAGATACTGACATATTCGCTCGAGAAGCGAGAAGGAACGGTAACAATATGCGCACTGTTCTCCAAAGCCAGCTTGACCATCCAGAAAATGATACAACTATCGTAGTTTCGGAATATAGATACATATATGTCATCGAATGTGAATTCACAAGCAGGGCGTGAATTTTATTTAATTACTTATTCTCTGGTATGCTACATCTCCTTCAACGATTAGTAGGACCAGCACGAAAGGTGCTGGTCCTACTAATCGAAAAAAAATATTGTGTGCAATATTTGCACGTCAGCGTTTTGCAAACATGTTGCGACTGTTCTTTCTGATAACTAGCATGATTTATTGGCGTAGAAAGGCTGTATGCTTCAGAAGTTACTTTTCTAAATTAAAAAAAAAACACGTTTTAGTCAACATGCAAAAATCATAATTTGTCAGACTTATATATGTTGTGCTATTGGTATTCTTCCAGCACATGGACATTTTGTCTCACATCTATATATGCCTATAAAAGTGTTATGGGAACCTACTTTTTTTAGCTTTCTTTATGCAAGCATCGCTCTGCTTTCCAATTTCCAAATACAATTTACATTCATAACAAAACTTATAGCCCCAACGTGAATCTTAGCTTTCTATATGAATTTTTAGGTATAGACTAGGTGCAATTTCTTGTTCTGAAGCAAGTTCTTTGGTTGCCTCCATGGAAAACCTGCTATTGGGCGTACGACTTAGCGCATTAATTTTGCTATTAGAACGAGATGTACGGAAACTGTAAACATCGTCTTGTATGGATCATAAGAAGGACTAGTGTATAGACACGCAGCATGTAGGGAGAAGTAGATGAAAAGTTGAAATAAAATTAAAAAAATATATATATATCTTTTTTTTTAATATTATTATATGAGTTTAGTCGTCTGGACGTTGTGGTAAAGAAAAAAACCATCTGATACTTGAAAGCTCCAACGAGTTTGGTCATCTGATAGTTGCGATAGGAAATAGTGCCATCTGGTATTTCAAAGTTCCAACGAGTTTGATCGTCTGGTTGTTGTGACAGGAAACAGTGC
>NW_019213757.1:113012-192959 GCF_002532875.2 Varroa jacobsoni
ATGTAAAAACGTAAAGCGTCAGCCCCATAAGTTGCAATTAAATCGAGGGGGTCAACAACATTGCCAAGAGATTTAGACATTTTCGTATCTTTGTTCAAGATCCAACCATGAGCCAATAAATGGTTTGGGCTGCGGAGGTATATATATATCTTTTTTTCCTGGAATAGATTTCATTCCAGTCTCCTGAGTAGGATAGAAGGATGTTAAAAAGTACGTAGGCCTGTACGTACCTCTCTTCCACGCACTCGTCATTTTATAGGAAGCAAAAAGCAAAACACTGAATATGTAACAGAAGCAAACCTAATAAACCAGTAAAAAAGTTTTGTGTTTAAGCGATTAATTGCTGTGAATAATAAAAAATGACCACTGTTTATTTTGATAATAGTACTATTTTTACTTACCACACAGCGAAGTTATGGTACTGCTTTCCTCGTGGACGAATTTGCGTGTAACGGCCTCTTCCATAATTTGCTTTACCTGAAAACAAGTTTTCCGCAGTATTTTGGTTTTTAACCATCGCCACTAGCAATTCAACGTGTAGCAATATCGCCTATCACCACTCGTTACTTTTGACCTTATTCCTTGATTTGTAGTGAGCAGAATCAAGCTTTTTCGTTGCGAAATCATTGTCTTCAATTACCGCTCAGCGGAGCTTTGTAGCTCCTACTCCCTTTCAGTTTGCTCCGCTATTTATGCTAATTATATTTGGTAATCCTCTAGCCCTCTGGAACAACGGTCACGAGAGATTTAATCAGTAAGGACATAGCCCTTTAGCGTCCTCTTGCCTCTACCATTAAACCGCCCTTGACTCTCGGACCTCGTGCTCCTCAACACAATCCTTTTACGTGCATGAACTCCTGTTACTGAGCAGTCTCTCGCAGCATATTAGGCTCAAAGAAAGGAAATCCAAAGGCACAATCCTGCATACATACAGGCCCACCTCGTCCCACACACGCGAGTACCGACCACTTGTTGCAGCCATCGAGATTGGGCCTTAGCCCTCCCATTATATTAGCCATATAACGCCGCAAGCTGTTTTATTGGCTGCGCAGAGATATAGGGGATCAAGCACATTAATGCAAACATAAACATAGTTCTACTTTAAAGTGAATTCATCTACGGAGTTTTTCAATTTGTTATAGAAAGGCATCTTATTTGGTCAGTCATCTCGGTCAATGACCGCCCAGGTTTTTGTTGACCTTTCACAGCGGAAAAGATCAGCCAGTGATAGTGGCGAAGCCGACGCTGGCCTATACTGTCAGTACAGGAATTCCAATTACGTCAATTTTTGCGCTAGTGCCTTCCCCACAATTATATCTTATCATAATTTTTTCTTACTCTTTCAAATAAGCAAGCGGGCCACCAAGTGACATATTATTCATTTTGTATACAGTACGGATAGATTAATCCCTTGTATATAAAAAATGAAAAAACGATAGGTCAGGCCAGGAATGTAGGTGTAGTCTAATGCTTTGCCTAGTAGCTGCTGAAGGACTACCTCCGTTGACAGCTGTGCGTCAATAGCACTGTGCCTCTATTTCCTATAGACGTATAGATCGGAGAGGAAAAAGATGTGCTCGGCTTAGGAAATATACTCAGACATCAAATGTAGCACAGAAGAAATGAAAACAAGAACTTTTCGAGTTTGTGTGGCGGGGGGGGGGGGGGGAATATGTACATGAGATAGGCTTTTGCTTCACATCGATTTTTATTAGTATCGTTTTCATTGAAGTATCATCATTTAGTCATTTAGGTATCAGTTAGGACAAACGAGTCTAACTGAATCCTATTGCACTCTAACATATGTTTGTAAGCAGACGCGTCAGAAAGAAAAATTGCAACCATAAAAACTTCCACAGCCCATTTGATCCTGTCATAAAATATTGCACTACTTATTTTATACAATAGCCCATAGCACTCCCTGCCATCATTCTACCTACCTGATTTTACCTACCCTCTCTTTTCTCTCCCTTCCACTATTCCGATCTGTTGATTTTCGGGCCCCTGTCGGGCGGGACGCTTACACCCCTAGATGTAATGGAACTTATAGTATCTACTATCAGAAATCATCCTTATCTTATACACGTTTACTGTCATCATGCATTTAAACAATACTACTACGGCAAAGCTGGTGAACAAAATAATGGTGTCGAGTGATATTATGATTATTATACGAGGTTTCATTCCATTGATAACGTGTTTCGCTAAGTTGCATGTATTTAATACTCTTGCCGCTGCCATGCGCCAGATTCTTATAACGCGTTCTCTTATATTTAAACTCTACTCTATCATGAAGCTATTCTTTGTTCTTACCTCTTTTTTAACAGTCTTCAATAGTCGATCAGACACCTCGACTTGCTCAAAAGCGTGAGTTTCTTTAGGCGGTCCGGCGCCGTCATTCGTCTCTGACTTATTTCGGAATACTCCGATGAGACGGTTCCGAGCCACGATGGGTTGAGATGGAGCTGGTGCTGCTACCTCCTCGGTATCCATTCAGTCGGTCTCTGCTTTATGGTGTTTGCCGCCACTAACACGCCGTTTGTGTCTAGCCTGCCTTGCCGTGTCGTGCGTGAGATGCTGTTGCCGTTGTCGTTGTTGCCGGTTTCGTTGGAATACGCGCGCCTCGTTCGGACAAGCACACAACAGGGGCAACAATAGACAGGGAACAAACAGTGACAAAATCAACTATTAGCTGATCAGCTAATAGACAAAAGCGGACCACACCGTTACTTCTTACTTATTCCCCCTGCTTCATTAAATCCACTCTCACTCGTTCTCCGCCTATCACACTGCAGGGAACTGCTGGCAACTGGTAGCAACGGTCAATCACCAACTGTTAGTAACGACTGGACAACCACGACAACAAAAGAGCAAAGCATAATCGTCACGAGTCTACCATCAGTTGACAACCAGCCCGGACAACTGGACTCTGATCATTAATCTAGCATCATTCAAAGTCTCTGGTTACTTCGACAGATAAGTAAGCGTGCAAACCTCCTCTCTTACTCGGCTGGAGCCGTCACTACACTTTGCAAGTACCACGGCCACTATCACAGCTTCAACGGCATCACCAACAACAGCTGCAGCACGCACAGTATCACCAGCCACGATTGGAGCGAATAGCAGGAAGTCACAGCAGCAGCTGAGAGCTCTGCCGTCTTTCTCCTGTAACCACCAGACACCCGACCACCAAACTCTGTGGTAGTAGTCCAGTATATAGTGACTAACCAACTCCCGATGGCTGCACCTCTGACGTCAACTAGATCCGTCAACGGATCTCGATCGACTTTCGTGACAGCGATGCCCTTGCGTTGAGCAGCGCACCGTTAACTACCAAGTTACCACTGGCTTCGCGTGGTAACACCTAGATTAAAGTTTCGTTGCGTACAACTTAAGCGTATGGACTGCACATAATGGCAGCAAATGGCAAACCTCTTTAAATAGTCATGAGAAACGAGCGACTACCTCGATCACCGAAACTAACACTACAATGTGTTGCTGCTACTGCTGCTGCTTCTAACCCAGTCTAGATGGTGGGTGTGTCGGTGCAAGCCCCGTCACAGGGGCATGTAAGCTCTCTGCTCTGTAAACAGACCAGAGGAAATATCAGAGCCAACTACGGTCACACGGTCAACTCAACAAAGATCCACACTCGCTTTCTGTTTCTCTCCTTCCCTTTCTCTACATTCAGGGGGGCCCGCGCTGTATCACGCCGCCGCACTCGCGCCCCATGACGGCTCACTGTTTACTAACAAAAACGCGGTCGACGTCGATCAGCTGGTCGGGATTGGTCGGCGTTTCATGCATCGTTCAGTGCCGTATCATTCTGTTAACCTAGCGTTAATTAGCAACAGAAAGTAGATCGAATTAAGCGCTAAGAGAAAACGTGTTAGAGTCTGAATCAAAGTCGTGTTTGTAGTGCGAGGAAGTTATCGGAAGGAATGTGAAACACAGACACAGTGGAGTTTTACAGGGCCTTCCAAACGGATTCGATTTGGTTTCAAGTTGATCTAAGTGACTGGTTATGACCTGAGTGTGGAAGTCCACAGTAATCTGCTTTTTGGTGGTGGCAGAAACTTCTCTATAGATTAATGAGCTGGACATCTATGACCGAGTTTTTACTTCAGTACGTGCGTATTTACCCTGTGTTAGGTCTGCTTAAGTTGCTCTCTTTGAGAAAAGGCTCGCCGACGTCTACAAGCGCATAATGAGTAAGTTGAACGCCGTGGGTGCCAAAAAAGTGGCAAGTTGGTTTCCCATAAACTATTCTGCGAAATTCAATGGCTAACAAATCTGTTTGTTCATTACTAGGGAGTCTGTATCGCGCCATTCTGTAATTCACGCCCCCGGGACATACTTCATCCGATTTTTCTGTGAACAGGAAGCCCAGAATATTGAAAGTTTAGAATGAAAATAAATATAAAATATATTAATGTTATGCAGTTGAGTGTAAAGTAAATTAGCATACCCTATTCCCTATCAGTGTTAAGTTCTGTGCAAATAGACTATTAAATTTGTTTAAGCAGAAAGAAGTTTGACTAATCAAAAGTAACATTCTCATGCAATAATATTTTTAAATAAGCTTACCAGATGCCGAAACATGTCTTTTTGACAGCCTAAATTAAACAAACTTACAAAAATGGTGGCTCGAGTTTTCTCTCAATTTAGCACTGACATTGTCTTATCTATGACGCAATAAGTGCAAAGAATCCAATACAAGTAGTCAACTTAGTAGATAACCACAATTAGTTTACATCTTGAACCACCTTTATAACAATAATTTTTGGACTAGGAAAAATTATCTACAAACTATGTAGCCTTAGATAGCCCGGTACGTTCGTAACGTGATTCCTAATTATGGTCGTAGATATAGAAACCCGAACAAAGCTGCAAGCGCATCAACAGTCGCTGAGCCAGAGTTGCATCTTGGCGAATATGTCCAAGCTTCCTTAGTATTAACCGATCTTTGACATCGCAAAAGCACCCTCATGTCTACCGCCTACAAATCGCTTTTCATTGAAACTTCCAACACCAGTGACATTAATTTTTTCATTCCAAATGAGTTAACGAGTATATTGCGAAAAAGTGAGTAAAAATACATCAAATATCGGAACACATACCTAAAATTCACGTATCAGTTCTCCCAAACAAACTTTGACACACCGTCTCTTGCCCACCACTCGGGTCCACCGCCACGACACACATTTAAACAGTTACTAAGGTTCACACTTTCATCAGATTAACAGTTATAGTTCCAAAGTCAATTAAATCTTGGCACTTCAGCTTTTAAAAAGAATGGCCATTATTTTAGATTTCGAAAAACCCTTTGTCGATCACCTGAGGATACCAGTGTTAGTTGTCCGCTTGAGACTGCAATTGTTTATAGCGCTTATTGTGGTGAACTGCACTTACGACTTTTGTAAATTTATTATGGAGGTACTTGAAGTGAAAAAAATAAACTCATTAACTGAAAAAAAAACAATTATTTGTCCTACTTATTCAGTTTTCATCAGCATAGGTTGAATTCTATGGATAGTGTATAGGGCTGGAACCAGCGGGTCTAGTTAATATGTGTAATCTGTGTCGGCCAATACTGTGTTCATCACAACAGTACAATTTCATTAACTTGGTTGCACACGAAAAGGAGGCAGTACGGGAGCCGCGTGTCTTTAAGTGTTATGTCGCCAATGGCTAAATCACTATCTTAACATTGTTGTAATCTGGTTCCTAAATAGCGAGCTCATGGAACATATTTGAAAGCATGTTTGCACAAAATTGTGTGATCGTAATGAACCGTTTATTCCACTATTAAATGTCTGAAACAATGCCTACCGAATCAAGTACCGGATGTCACACTGGAAGCATTTAATACTTCATATTATATATATGAAGAACAGATTTTATATATACAGAATTATATACAGAACAATTTTTCATCACTGTTATAATAGTTAAGGTATATATCTTTATACTGAAAGTCAAGTAAATGTTTTCATAAACACTACCTGTTCTGTGGCTTTTGAGCTAAGTCCCTGCCTGTAAGAGGCCAAGGATAGCTATTTTAGCGAAAACCATGGATATTAGATATTATGCTCTAAATAAAAACACTTTTACGACCTCAGATCGCTTCATGAGTATCAATCATCGCAAGTGTTTCAGTTTGTCAATGTTGCGTTGTGAGTGGTGTTATAACAACACAACAGTACAATTACAATTCTTAAGAACGCAAGGTTCACAAACAAATATGAGATCTGTCTTTTTTCATTTATCTTCTTAGCTACTAGTACTCACTTGAGCGGACGACTCAACCTCGGCCAAATCCGCGAGAGTTACCTGAGGGACATGCTTTCGATCTTAGACTCAATTGAAGGGTCGAAATGCCTAGTTCGAGACGATGAACTGACGGGACCGTCCTCCACAATAGTCGAAATGCAAGTACTCAAGGTTCGTGTCTTGCCGACGAAATGCACTAAAAGCAGGCGTAAAAATCAAATGGTATATGATTATACAGAAAACGAGCTAAATCGATTATTATTAAGGTTATCAGCCGGTCTGATTACCGGTTAGACGTGGTGTCACTTGGATACATAATCAGTTGTGTAGTTCTTACTCTACTAGAGCAGTGTCCAATTCAGCTAACAGCAAACTGAAGCTACTTTGTATGTAGATTTGTGAAATGTGTACATTTTTCTTAGAGAAGCAGGACAAATATCATAATAAGAGTTCTTCAACGAAAGTTTATTATTCTATAAGCTACCCGGTGAGAACTATCTGCTTTCCAAATTAATATCAATATGCATTGAGCGTTGAGACATTTATGTTCTCACAATTGGTTTTAGATGAAGGGTGTGAACCAAACGATCCGATCAGTGATCCCCGGGATGAATTTGACAACACAGGCGCGAAATATCATCTTCCTGATTAGACCCCAGCTGCGCCACATGGACGTGATCGCTGATTGCGTAAAACGGTATATATCCAGCTTTCGGTATAAAGGTCAGCAGGGGAAAAAGTTGTAAACAACAGTCCAAAAAAAAAGCGATTTTTGTAAAGTCAAATAAAACAGTTGACACATCGATAGATGCAGATATTGATTTTAAAGCAAAAAAACTGGCAAACATTTAGTTACAGTTCTTTTCACACTCATTTTCAGTGACGAGTACAACAAGTGAATCTGGGAATATATTAGGTGGATAGTTATATGAATCAACGAATTTCTTAAACCTTTATTTATATTTGAAGCCGTTATTCTCATTCAAAATGTTATGCGTGTATTTTTATTTCGCAAAAATTTGCCTACTTCTACTCAGCTTTGCTCTTATTACTAAGAATAACATGAGTCTTGGCTATGATAAAAAGCCTTTTCGAACAATGTGAATATTTTCAGCAATAATTCAAAAGCATACTCTTCAGAATGCATCTGATATACTCCATGATTTCACCTATTCTTTTACTATAGGACACATCGGGGTTGCAGTTCATCATCTGACATCTCTTTCCACATTATATTTGTACCCCGAGATTCATATCTCTGCCGGCAACGTCTGGAGCAATACGGTGTCCTAGGCTCGATACAAATTCACCAGTTACTCGTCGAGGTGTTTCCCTTGGACTCGGATCTGATGTCAATGGGCCTTGAAAATTTGTTTCGAGTGAGTAAAAAATATCGAATCAAAGTATTTTTATGTGCATATATATTTTTTTTTGGAAGGAAAACCTTATGAGGTATTATGTGTACGTAACATATAGAACATTTTGTTTTTTTGCTATTCGCTTTCACAAGTGGTTATCAATTTAGGGACGATTTTACAGTCTGTTTTTTCGAAGTAAAATACGAGTTAATGAAAAGATGCAGATGCCCAGTTTAAGGAACAAAAACTCATTCCCAATACAGTTAATAAATTCATATTAACTGTAAAATCTAACATATTTTTCGTCTTGTGTTGCAAATCAGGTGTTTTTTTGATACAATTTTCATTTTTGATACAAAAAGGTGGGATGTGTTGAGAGGATCTAAACTAAAGCCAGTATTTCAGCTACCGTCGAGTCGTTTATCATGGGTCATTTTCTGACTTTTGGCACGTATAGTCTACACATAAGTGCCTCATAGCATACATTTTTTTGTTTTATGTAAGACTCCAGGGCTAGAGTTGGCCGAGCTTCTATCAAAATAAACATTATTTAAGAGTTACCTTTCATTTTCCCCACAAATTTAGTGTCTGGCTTAACTTAGCACCCATGATTGAATAACTTACACCATTCCGAAATTTTTTCGGTTTTCATTACGATATAACATGCTGTTAAAATAGTTTTCTCTGACTATTAGGTGATTAAATTAAGTATACAACTGAAGATGCAGCTCGTTAAAGACCTTAAATTTGTTGAAAACAGAGGTCAAGAAATACAGCGTTTAATGGATCTTATGTCGTTTGCCCCTAAGTTAGCTATGATATATTACAAAACAACAGAGTCTGGTTTGCGAGCGTCTAAAGTTATGACTGATTTTAAAAATGAAATAATGATGAAGAATATGAAAAAAAATGAAATAAAGAACTCATACAGAAGTAAGTGTAGAAAGAGCTTCTTAAACAACGAAAATCAAAATAAATAGCACGATAAAAGTCTGAAACCTTCCAAAAA
Source organism: Varroa jacobsoni (assembly GCF_002532875.2). Lineage (NCBI taxonomy): Eukaryota > Metazoa > Arthropoda > Arachnida > Mesostigmata > Varroidae > Varroa > Varroa jacobsoni. The sequence continues at coordinate 121,653 of NW_019213757.1, forward strand.
GCTTGTTCACTTATTTTAATTATTTTCACCAATTTTATCAACCGGCAAAAACAGCAAAATCGGACCCTAAAGAATCACCATAACACAAATGAATAAAAGCGTTCTAGGTGTTTAATTCAGGTGTTAAATTTCAATATTTCAACAACATCCGTAATAAATAAATTTTTAAATTTATTAATTATTACTGGCCAGCGAATTATCCCAGAATATTCTTTTGGAAATGCAGGAGTGCATCATAGATAATGACCATCGGCAATTGTTGGCAGTTGCCCGCGCTGTTGGGATGCTACAAAGTCTTTTTGGCGTGGTACCCAACGTGAGGGGTAAAGGACCTTTAGCTCAGCGAGTGTTCCAGCTTATGCTACGGCTCAGGTGAGTACGCACCTTATTTAGTATTGATTAGGTTACAGTGACATGCAATGTGTATTCTTTCTTCCCTTTGTCCCAGGACTGTTGACTTATAAGCATTCCCTGTGCTTTTAAGCCTCTTTATTTAACTCTTAAGAATCTGTTTGGTAGTTGTAAAAACCGAGCAGTAACAGATCGCTTTAACATACGTGTCTACTTTATCTGCTACAGGAAGGAGCTATCGGGAAAAGAAAGTCCGGCGGTGTCGCAGATTGACACACTGTTCCTTTTCGATCGCTCCGTCGACCTTCTCAGTCCACTGGCAACTCAACTTACATACGAAGGACTTCTTGATGAGATATATGGTGAGTTCATAAATAACAACCTTTATTTTATTGGACATCCAAAAATGTAGTGAAAACCAGCAGGTATGAAACGTAGTTTGATGTAATTATTGACATAAAAGTGACTCACGTCGTGGCTACAGAAATATGCTAGATTTCTTCTTAATGCCTTTTCTTTCAAACATGTCTTCTGCAGCACTGTATTTAATGGTTTGATATGATCAGAGCTTTCAACTGAGTTAAAGAAAATTATTTGTTTTCCTTGCTTTTTTTGTTATATTTTTTCACTGTCGTCTTTACAAGCGATTACCTTAGTACCTGCCCTAATGTTGAGGAAACTCAATTTCCTGGCCTTTATATATTTGCACGGCTTTTTATTTGATTTTATTTATATTTGCACAGGTTATACATTTTAGATATTTGCATGGTTGATTTTATTGATGAACAAGTAGTGTGTATGAATTTATGGTACACATAAATGAACGGTGAAGTCGAAAATTAAAAACAACATCTGTAATGTATGTGCAGTTATTAGTCAATGTACGATATGGCTATGAATGAGCTTGATCGAATGTAACTGTTACAAACGCAGCGATCTTTTCGGATGAAACGTCTTCATTCGTTAAACCTGCCACGAATTATAGCGATGCATTTTACCTAAACAAAAATGCAACGACAAGCGCCAATGAAAGAGGATTTCAAATGATGTTTTATTTATTAATATATTTTATCATCATAAGGAAGCATCTTTTTTATTTAATGACGTTTCCTTTCCATTCACCTTTCTATGAGACATGACTTAGCGTACAGTTGATTAATTTGTCGTCACTAATTGAGGCAGTGATTGCGTCGGTTCTCATGACATCCCCTACAAATCGCCATTCTCTTCGGATGTTCGATTTTTCTTTTTACTTTTAATAGTTTTTACTTCTAAAAATTGAAATAATCGGCCATAATTTTGATAATTAACGCCGCCGCGATTGACTTGGGGACTCCTTATCATCTCACTTTTAATTTTGAATGACGATTTTAACATTTGCACTCTCTCACTTCAAATTCTGTACTAGTTTGGTTCCGTAGCCACTCTGCACATACATAATTCGTATTTGCCCATTTTTTACTGTGTTCATACATAAATCCTATGCATAGCAAAATTTTTAACATATAATTATTCATATATTATAATTCACACTAATCATCATAAGTAGAATATTCTAGATGATGATGATAACATCTAAATAATCGGCGCTTTGCGCTGAGCAATATCGCTGTGTTGTGGCGTATCACTTTCACTCTTAATTTACTTCACCTTCACTAAAGAAAAGAACATGATATAAGAAAGTACACAAAATACTTGTATAATATGTAAGTGGTAGCCGTAACAATTGCAGCTCATTCAGTATGCAGAACTAAAGTCGAACATTATTTTTTGCTGTTTTTCGCATCAGTTGGTGATATCTGTGCCTGTAACATATAGTTAGGTATATGTGTATTTGGGCGACGGAACGGTGTCGCCTGTTCATCCGTATTACAATCAATCTCTACTGTTGGTTTTTCATTACTTGTATCATTGATATTTCTTAGTTTCTGTTCTGCAATTACCATTTACTATAACTTAAAATGCGTTGCTAATTATAGTAAAAGTGAGCAGACAAAGCTGGTCTTTGGAACGACGTTTCATTGATTATGTTTGAACGTTCTTCAAAAAAAAAAAAAACAACGTCGGTGCGTTCCTATTAAGACCAGACAGACAACAATATGTTGTTGTTATCGATATATACTTATTTATTGTTCATAGTTACTTTTTGTATTAGCGAAGATCACATTGTGTCGGGTTGCTCCCTATTACATAAGTAGATGTATTATAGACATTAGTATAGGCTTTGCCTACGGCATTATATAGACGCAGGTGGTTTGTATTGTTTGTCAAAAATAATCAGTCTGTGAAACGTTACGCTGCTGTCTACTATCGTAATGAAATTACGACAGCAGAATTTTGTTGGTGTGTAAGTTATTGGAGGAAGGCTGTGCCACTGGAAATGCCGACGAAGAGTGTTCTGTGCATCTAAAAAAGTACAGATAAGGCCTAGAGGCGATACCGGGTGCGGTATATAGTAAACATGAACGGGAAACCAAATTGCTTTTCAGTTCACTACATTTTCATGCAATATTTTTTCTCATGTCAAGGTCTTCAAATATATGACGCAATGATTCTATGGAAATATAGAACAAACTTATGCAGATATAGGCTAATGAATGCCGAACAGGCAGTCAAAGTGCATTTGATAGAGACGCCAAGTGTGACACCAAAAACGTGAGATATGGTCTCAGTATTATTGTATTTAAAAGGTAAATGTTGCAAACATTTGTAATTCTTTCTGGCTTTCTTGTTGTCCCCGTGATAGGTACAGTATTTGCATGCTAATCTTAGGGGACACGTGGTGGCCTAGATTCGAATCCAAACATAGACTCATATCGTCTCTTGCTATTTGATGGAAAGCCTAACGAGAATGTCGGACTTAAGTCCGAAACAATCAGGGTCGTTTGATGTAAGACGCTAGCTATCTTTTTCTCAGCAGAGTATATACGAACCTTGCCTAAATTGAATGTAAACATAAAAAGAAAAAAACTGAAAGCTGAAGAATTTGCATCGGACACTATTTAGTAGGTGGAATTGCGTGAGCACACAGAGGTAAAGCAAAGTAAATGATATAGTAATTAGACTTAATTAGTCTGCTGAGTGTTCCTGTATTTCTTTTTTTTAACCAATTGCGTCTGTACTTCATCACTTTGTATGTGAATGATGTGCAGTGTTGAGGGACACCAGCTTTATTCTTGCTACTTGCGGGCAGGACGACATAAGCAGCTTCGAAAATGCAATACTTGGTTGGTTAATAAAAAAAGTGATTAATAACCGTCGATCGTTACACATTGTTATAAAAGACTAGTTAAGAGGGCGGTGAACACAAGGAAACCATAACATACCAAATCATATGATTGCTCTCTTGTCTTCAGACAAAAACATATGTAAACACATCAAGCATCAGTATAATAATGAATTCGATATTATAGTTTCTTTCGCTGCTCCGCGAAGTTACTGAAGTTGATATTTAAAAAAAAAAAAAGATAATATAGTAATACTTGCTTGTAATATAGTAACATTTGCTTGTTGGGGTCATTTATATGCTTAATGTTTTCAAAGATGTTCCTATTTTTTGCTAGATAAAAGGCTTTTTTACCGAACGACATCCTCTACTGACGACACAACATTATGGTCCCCACGAGTAGACCTCCATTTTTTGAATGTTCGAACTCCACATCCTTTAATTACTGTTATCAAACAAAAATATTTAAAAAAAAAAAACGGCTATATTCAAGTATTATCGCTTTGTATAGCAAACTGAATTCACCACGAAGAGCCTACACTGGTATAATCTTATACGTTAATTACGCTCCCATTTACTGTATGTACAGCAACCTTGAATATATGCATCTATATAGTGAAATTTTATAATAATTATTACAATAATATTATAACGCAAGTAACCATTTTCCGTTATCTATCCATAATAAATTATATAAATATAGTTATATATATAGGATCATATTTTTATGTTTATATCAAAACGAATCGAGTGGTATCGAGTTTGCGTATCACCGCCCTATTTCCATTTTTAGCAATCTTTTCGCTTTTAATTTTGGATACAAGAATAAACAAAAAGCTAAAAAATGCCTAGCACTGTATCGTATTGTATCCTCTTGTATGCCGTGTCATAAGTTATTCACCTTGTCCACGGACTATGCAACATGTGTACATACCAGATTCCTATGAAGCTCTGCTAACAAGCCTTTCTGAATCAATTCTGTAAATTCAAACCGAATCAATGGATATGTTCATCTATAACTAATAGTTAAATCTGTGCTCTTCTTCTAGTTTTACCTAAACCTTGCTTCGCTTCAGTAAATTAATCAGCCTGACCGACCGTGTTCCGAATCGTTTACTAGAATGTCAATATTTTTTTTTTCTACATCTGCTATGACAGATGGACACTCAATTTAAGCTCAAGTGGTCGCGAGCCAACACAAGGCCAAATAGGAAAACACTTTAGATTAAAAAACTAAACATTTTGATTGATTTACCAACAAAAAGGCTGACAGACCCGCTGATTGTTTCTCTTTCTTAACTAAGTTAAAGATTGTCGTCCCACCCGGAGGTATCCATGATGTGTTGCTATTGTTTTTGTTATAACTATTATGTACCATTCTTAGTATTAATGTTACTGTTGTTATCAATTATGGAAGACCAGATGACATAATGGTGCACCCGGCGCGTACCCACAGACCCTGTCGCTTTTCTACTCTTCTCACCTTGCAATATCTCCTACCAGGTGCTGTTGCTGCTGTTAGTTTGATAGAACTGTTTTCTCTCAGATGTTCGGAGAATTTCAAAACGTGGATTCGGACGAGAAGGATTCGTATGCGTTTAGACAAGCGTTGACGTATGATCTTACATCGATTGCAGTCTTAGGTAGGAGACAGGCACGATAATTACAACTCTGTTGTTGCAAAAAGAGTAGAATAAGCAAACGGGGTTCCTCGTTTTTGTTGTGGGCGGCAGATCGCGTCTAGCAGTGGCAACAGCCGGCGCTTTCCTATTTGACGAGCCGACGCCCGCCCTGGCGTCCTGCGGGACCCGCTGGACGGGCGAATTTGCCCTTATTGGCGTCGGTTCGTGGGTACAGCTGATCAAGGAGGCGTTGCTCGCTCAGTTCGGACAAATCGTCAAGTTCGAGCTTCCGCGCTAGCGGTATCTCGATTTTCCCTTCGATATCCTTGATGAGAGGGGCCTTGCAAGACGAGTAAAGCATCTTCACTTTGACTGGATAATTGCCCGCAGGGATTGTGTAGATGAAGAACGTTGACACAACCTAAGTAAACTCATACACAATAACAAATAGGTAGGAAGAGAGAACATGCGTACCAAATAAGTATACCTTTTAGCGTAAGTATTTTTGTTTGCTATCGGATTAGCATGGTGGCGGAAAACAAACGACAGATAGTTTGTAAAAATGTTATATGCAAACAGCAGTCAAGTTGCAGCTCTGTACAATCTCATGATTAATAAATAGGCGGTAATAGCAAGTCTACTCATGCAGCCTCGGATTAAATTACGTTCCATGTAAATAAAAGTCCCACTACCTAAAACGAACAATGGTGTGTGCGTTCCTTAGCGAAAAATTGCTTGGAATGTTTCTGCCTTCGTTAGGCCAGACGTAAGCCAAACTTGGTTTGTGTTGCCTTTTGTGAATCTATCTATCGCCAATAATAACTATAGGTTTTATCTGAATCGAAAAAAACAACTGACTCTGTTATCTCAGAAGAGTGGGAACGACTAACGCCGTATAAGTGCTGCAAGCCACTTGGTGTAATTCATAATGCTTCGCAAGATACCCACATAACACCTGGCCTTTCATCTGGCTGTTCTTTCTAGTCGCATAGTACTTCATGTTCTTTTTACTGTTGGCGCTATTCCACTGATGCCTTTTTATCCGAGCAGATCGCAACGGGTAATAGTCTTCTATTCTCTATGCATATCATAATTGCATCATAATAAGTTTTCGCGCTTAGTATATATAAAGATGCTAGGAACACGCACATATTGCTACTCTGGACCGATTAAAACCGTCTACTTACACTTTTACTAAATGCTATTCATTTAAATATCGCGTTACCGTTTTACAAATTATTGTACATCAAGATACCATCCATCGTATTAATATGGTTGATCGATAGGTTAGTAAAAGACGCTACCATATCACTGGATCCTTTTCATGATGCTTGTCCTATTCTGGCTAGCACTCGGGTTGCTGTTAAGCAGAAGTCGAGTGATAGCCACTAGCAAAAACCTCGTCATAGGTGTGGAATGAAATTAAGTGACAGCTAATTTTCCTACAATTTACAACATCTCAATAGACAGGAGAAGTGTGGCAATGTCATCTGTGTTTGGCCATACCGATGGCCCACATACGATAGCCTGGTTAATTGACTAGATGAGTATTAAAAGGAACCATACCAACTGAACGAACTATTAAACAACGACACATAACGATGACTATGACACGCGGTAGAGCAGCAACGAAATGGTAAAAAATGGGTATTGGGTTTATTACTCACCCGTTGGTTGTCGTGGATGTGTTTAAAGCTAAATAGATGATATCGGGGCTCTCCCTGGGGCACCCTGGAGGTCAGCTCGTCCGCAGAGCCCAACATACCTCGGTCGTGTACCACCACATGCTCATTGCCAATATCAATACCCACCTAACAAAAAAAGATAGGCTTAATAATTGTACCTGTTGTTACCGATGGGACAATGCTCAGCAAAAATCACTCCGTTGAAACAAGAGTCGACCTATCTCGATTTAATCATGCTAGCAATGTATTAGTCAAGTAAATTTACAAGTCTTTTCGTCCGATCAATCTAAATTTACTCCCTACCTGGAGGTAGTTAATTTTTCCTTCTTTAAGTGAGAAGAACCCGTCAATAGCTTCATCAGAGATAGGCAGTTCGAGTCCCTTGAGCGTCTGTTGCTTTGCATCGATCCCCACCGAGGCAAAGCTCTCATTTAGCCTTACCTGAAACGTAAAAAAGCAAGTTGCGCAAAGTGTCTCCCTAAACTGAACATTTTCTTCAGTTGTACTATTTGTTTATTAATCGATAATCTTAGAAAGATATTGAAAATGAAATATACACACGTATCGTAAAACAGGGTGCCACTTAATTTTCTAATCCAATTGAAATCTGAAGTAACGCTTTTTTATTTGATTATTTTTACAATTGATCTTTAAGCGTTCACACTTGAGTACGCTTTATAGAATTGTTTAAAATCATGCAATCGAGCAGTGGTACTCACCTCGGCGAGTTCTCGTTCAGTGTTTGTCATTGGGGGAGGAGCGTTCTCGGCTCGAAGATGCGCTTCGTATCCAGCAAGGGTCGCGTCTTCCTGCAAATTTATTGCGACACCTAATCACGTATATACTTTCATAATACATAAAGCAAGTAACATATATCCTGATGACGACAAGAATAAACTTTGGTCATTTTTAGAACCTGACGAAAACACTCCGTATGAAGAGCCTCGTGGTGCCTAGAACAAACAACTCTGCCATTATTATTATGTGGAAGGGCTGGATTAGTACGAAGAAAGACAGGTCGGTGGTGGGTATTATCTTAAGTGCACCCATGCACCATACCGTAGTTATAACAATAACCACTGAATGGAAGTGAGCGCATAAGTTACAACACAAAGTTTTACCTTTGATGTGGCGACAAACTCTGAATCTACTGCGAAAGCTTTCTTGAGCGTCGCCTTCGTCGAAGCGTATAACATCTTGAGTCGAACAGGAGCATCGTCAGGTGAAAAGCTGATCATAAGCCATTCGCCGTGTTTATCTAGGCGGAAGAATAAGAAGCAGGGCTGGCGTTCCTCCGTTAGCTGGGGAACGTACCTAACATGAGCAGGTCACCGATGTTCCGTCGAGTTGGCGTAAAATTACATGTCAAACAAACGTGTGCATTAAGAAATCGACCAAAAAAAGAGAACACAGTGTCGGCTAGTTAGTGTCATATAACAGATAACTGCAATGTTTAACTGTTCTATAAAAGTACATCGAATCCATTGTAAAAAGCTGTCCGTAGACAGTTAAAATGATGCTCTAAGAATGATACTATGACTCTATTCTGAAAGAGAACAGAGCTATAGTACTACTGTTATGTCAACGCTGTAAGATCTTGTCGCAGCCCTGTTAGATAGTAGAGTGCAGTTGACACGTTTTTGTTTCGTATCAAATTAATCTAATTGAAGTTACGCTAGAAACAAAATAAGTCCGCCGAGCTGTACAACTACCACCAGTCTCATTAAAAACACAATTTTTCTTAATTATATACCCATAATTCTGTTTTACGGAACAATATGATCTATATCTGACGTATATATAGATTATTGTTCTGCTGTTACGCTATTGTAACCTCTAGCTTACCAACGTGTATCATCGCACACCCATTCAAATTCTTGAAATTTTAGTCATCTCGGCGGATTCGAATCGCAGCACGATGACTAATGGATAATAAAGGACAGTATCTTCAAACAGGTTGCACATAAGATTGGGCTACATTTTTAGTGCATGTAGGTTATCTGAGAATGCAATGGCGTATCGGTTATCAATAATACCTGAAAATGTATGTTAATTGCTTTTCATGTTTTTCTTTGTTCTGTGACTCGTCAATGACGAACGATGACATGGCGATTTTAACGACTTAACAGATAAAACGCCATATTGGACTAACTGACTCCTCAAGCTGTTTGACGTCTGGTCATAGTGATACATGTGGATAAGTTGTATTTGACCACAACAATAAAACAGTCTGTGTTGAGAATTCTGTGTTTGCTGCTATCCTCTTTGAAACACAACCAGCTATCCATACAACGGTGATAACGATTACAGACATTAAAAGCAAACAAAAGCAATCGACTCAAGGTTTTTTTAACAGCTATCGAAAGTGTAAAGTGTTATATGTTGAGTAGAAACGAAATTGGCGGCAGCTACTGAAGCGGCTCCAACAAACAAAGCTAAATGATTGACTGATCAGCAGCGGTTGCCAACCGCTGTTGTTTTACTATTGGCTATTTTCTTTAATTTCTTGCCTTAGAGCTTTCACGTTGAAGAAAATTCTTTATACTGTATCAATGGACTTGTATGACACAAATACACGGGCGTACTGATCAGATGCATGATCAGGTTATGTCCGTTTCCCTCTGGCTCTGCTGCAGAAGCCGTTCACATCTATGCTATAGGTAATGATCGACATTTTCCTAAGCAACGATTTTAAAGCGTTCCTATTGATATGCGCCGACTGTCAAAAGAATTTCTTGCAAAAGAATAACAGTTAAAAGTAACTTTTATTCTTTTGCAAGTTCATCAAATATACATAGACATCTAGAATGTGTAGTGACAACAATGGAACCTAGGATAAAGATTCGATGTCACAGTTGATATGGCGATAAATTTGTTGCTGGGTGATGCTGCATAGTAGTATTATTCCAGTTGATGCTAGTTGTTACGGGGACATGCCGTCTGCTTGGTGATCCGACGGGGTTACGCTGGATTGTACTGGCGTTGCTTCCAAAATAATCTGATCGGTCGGCGTACTTTCAACAAAATGGTTGCCCTATTAATGTCTTGATTTAGTTGTCAACTGTTGCGACTTTAGACAGTAGTATGGAAGTCATGTAAGGAAACAAATTACTAGTCCCTGCCATAACAAAACCAGTACAATGGGTGCTATAGAAGCAACAATTTCGTTCTGTTTAGGTTGATTAGTTACATTTTTGTGTCTTTGCTGTTCCGCGCATTGCTTTAGGAGAAAACAGGGCTCCTCTTTCATACGATAATCAATTTTCTTCGATAATATATACACGAATACCTCAAAAAGGCAAACTCTCTATTAGCATTAAAAATGCATGTAAAAAACAACGCGGTGTACGTCTCTGCGACCGACACACGAATTAGGCTAAAAGAATTCATAAATCGAATAATACAAATTTCGGTCACCTCCCATATCAAGCAGTCACGAACAACATTGCCACGACAATCTTAACAGAGTCTTTACCGTGGTGCGCTAAAGTAACGCCTATTTCAGTATTGCGGTCGATGTGGTCTCCACAAGTGTACCGCAAATTAAGTCCGCAAGTGTTGATGTCTGCTGGTATTCTGCAAACCGCAGCTATGCATATCGTCACCCCAAGGCAACGAATCTTGCTTTGCTAGGTACAAGTTTATTCGTTCAATAATCGTCTAGACGAGGCCGACCCAGGCTGTTCTTCACTTCCTCAAGCATCTAGTGTACGATTTTATGTCTTCCTTTGGATTGTATGAGATAGTGACCAATTAGTAAACTATTTGTGTGCTTAGAGGAAAGACAGTGGCATGCCAAATGCGGGTCTCATACTATCTTTACAAATATTTCTCAATATTGACGACGAAAGCGAATAAGGTTATTTTTGAAAAATACCTTAAGTCTATATACAAATAAAGTGTAACTGTATTTTTTAATAAACTAGATAATTTTCACTAATGCTTTCCTACATTTAACAACACCAATTAGTAATTGTGATGCCATTAGGCTTTGACGAGCCTAATGGGCCGGCTATTACGTGCTTTTAGTCTATTAGATACCTAATACATCAGGAGCGATTAACTGCAAATAACAAAATAAAACAATTTAAAAGAAAACAGAAAATAACAATTAATACAAACAAACAAGCCGGTAAGAAAAGACAAGAAAGAGTCTTGCCAGGAATGAACCGGAGATGCCCATACAAGTGCGCCGATTTTTCTAATAACTGAGATTTGATTAAAATTTGTACAGACATTTTAAAGATGCAAAACAAAACTCACTAACGAGCACAGCAATAGTAGCTCAATAAGTTAAAAAAAACAAACCAATTTTGTTTTAGGTTATGCTAGAGTTATCTGTATGTTGTCTTATAAAATCCTTTGACTTATTGCTAGTCGTTTTCTGCTACAGTTTCTTGCAATCTACAGCATTGTGTGCCGTTCCCACCTCGAAAACCTTGTGGACCTACTTGGCAAAGTCAGCTTCCCAGTTGTTTTGAATGAGTAACTCATCACGTAGGACAAGCTGTTCAGTTTCGATAACCACTTTGAACACCCGGCACTTCGGAGAATCTCGGGCTTTAGCAAAGAAACGGGCCAGCGCCTCATTGGGCACAATGCCTGTTTGATGAGACATACCAATGGCAAACTATCTCTACCGTCTTTTGTTTTGTTTGTCTGTAGTGCTTTCCTTTTGCCACTGATATTTCTCTAGCTGTCAACGAAATTCAATTTTCAACCACACTGTTTTTGTCACGTTAGGGAGAATTTACTGCCCGCCTGCGCTTGATGTCGTTATAGCACTTATCAGCGTTGTCGATGTTCTATCAATGAACAGGCAAATTGGCTAACACTGAAACAATGGTCCACCACGGCTGATTACTGTTGTTGTAATACACCGGCAGCGGCATAGGCGATTCGTCGTCACATACTAGAGCACTCCCTCCATTTAGAGCGTCCTTATACTAGAATTTAGCCTGGGAGACAGGCACACCGCAGTGCAAGATGAGAGAAAAAAGCAAGCGAGAACCGACTAAGTGAATGAATGCATTTTACGGATGAAATAAAACAATAAGCCGCTCGAGGAGCGGGCGGTCAGGCGGCTCTAGCAAGTTACAAAGAGATGAGAGAGACACTACAACGCTAGACAAGCAAGATAGAGATGGAAATTTCGATTCCTTACCTTAACCCATTTTTTTTTAATCTGAAATCAATGGTCGTACAGAAGGGAAATGTGACATGGTGTTCAGTTTGTATACTTATGGTATACGATGGTTATGAAATGGAACCTACTATAACAATCACATGTTATTTCTATATCAAGGACAGAGGAAATTAAATAATATGTAATGTATATATATTATAGACTGATGTGAAGGCAAAGAAAATTAATTTTTCGAAATACTTTATTCTTTTTTCTGTACCACTGATAACATTCGTTAGGGATTCATACCTGTGTGCAGCAATGGAAACATATCACGATGATAATAATTCAATTATTATTATTATTATTACAAACTTTGCAAACAATATGACCAAACGAGACAAATTAGCACTTAGATAAGGAATACTGTCCCTCTGATAGCTTGTAGTTGTTCTATCCGTGTGCTCGAATCCGCGTATAGACATACTTTGTTTTGTGCTGGAAATCTAACCTACCGGGCGTAAAAGTTGAAATATAGTGATAAGGAATATTTATCGACCCTCATTTCTAGTACAGCATAATTTACCATACATTTGTTTTCGTTTAATTTCTTGCAGGAATTCGCAATAACATAATTAGCTTGCCGGGCCAAAAATTTAAGGAGGAACTGGCAAATCGAGACGCCGACGGAAGAGTCAAGTTTGTTCTTAATTCATCTGAGGACCTTTTCGTTGAACTCAGAGATATAAGCTTTACAGCTGTTCGTATCTGTCTAGTTTTATCGAATTAACACTGATCATTGTTAGATTCAAAGTTATAGATTATATCTGACCTATGTATGAAAGCTTACTGTTGGCAACGTTAGCTGTTCTTTGGGGAATGAAGAATAGTACAAGAAAGATGATTATCGTTCAAAACAGGTTCTGATACAATCGAATCAAGTTTCCGCTATAAAATGGGCAGTGACAGATCTCGTTTGGTATTTTGTGCAGGTGTGCGGTAAGCTGAGTCGTCTAGCAAAACAGCTGAGTAAAGAAGAAGCCGAACATAAAGAAGCAATAGGGTTACCAGAGTTGAGAGACTTCGTCAGCCGTCTGCCGAAAATTGTCGAAACAAAAAAGAGCCTGTCTAAACGTAATTATCCCACAGCGCCAATCATAGTTCATATTTTCGTCCTTTTATGCTAGCGTCAAACATATTTGAGTTTATAAACCTGTACTCCATTTGGCACAATATTTAGAGGGGTTAGAAAATAATTTGTATTAATGGTATAATAATAGCAATAAATGTGTCTCAAATATGTACACATATGCTTTGTTTTGTAGATTGTACGATTTCAGAATTAGTTCAGGAGCACATTTCGCAGCCGTTGTTCACGGAAACAATTTTCTGTGAACAAGAATTCCTTCGAGGCGATGCTACAGCCGACCAGCCACATTCGTTTATTGAAGACTTCATCGTCAATGATGGACCCCTCATTAAGGTCTGCTTGTTTTTCTGTATTGCGACACGTAATTTACTTTAACATTATTCATTGAAATAAAAGCTTAATTCTACCCAAACATCATTTCTGCAATTTCGGGACGGACCACGAGATTTCAGCAAATTCCGAAATCTAGTAGCATTTAACTTGAAATGCCTATGTCTGAAATCGTGGTACCGCTGCTAGGACATTTCGCTGTATAACGAGATTTAAGTCAAACGAAACCTTTGTTCTACAAAAGAAAGGTGAGGCCTAAAAATTAGCCGCTCTTGTTGGTTGATAATCTCGATTTTCGTTGAGGTAATTTCCCTAGCAGCTGCTTCAGCAATCCATTCAGCTTTAATTTTTTTATTGTTTGCATTAGGTTATCCGTCTCATCTGTATGCACTCATTGACTACAAATGGACTTCGACCCAAAGTGCTCGAGCACTATAAACGTGAGGTATTCAATTTATGGCAAACCTAACAGTATAATAGTAGGTTTTATAGTTGAAACGAAAAACGCATATACATGTATATATAAGACTGCGTCAAGCAGCTGCCTTCTTTCTTTAAAGGTTTGTTGAGCCTGTCAGTTCCTTTGTGAGGTACGGGTGTGTTTATATTTGATAATACAGAAGGAGTCACATTTTTTTTAAATAAGACGTCACGTACGTTACACGAAATTGTTCTAGTGACAGAATCCATCTAATCGTTATTAAAGTTAGGCCGACTAAATAGTTTAAGGAAACAGTTTACTACGGGAACTTGTTGCTATTTAATTTCAGTGGTCAGCAAGTTTTCTTTCTAGTGTGCGGACCTTCGCAGTAGTAAACTTTCGACGCAATTGATGTCGTTGCTGATAATTTTATTTTTGCAGATTATTCAGCAGTACGGTGTTGACAAGCTCATCCTGTTAAAAAATCTAGAAACGTGTGGTCTACTTCGTGTTTATCAGGGATCGCAGAAGGGGTGTGTATTTTTGATTCTTATTGGATAAGAGCGTGCTTCCAACTGGTCTGCAAGCGTCAGCACGCATTCTGCCGTATGTGATGTTGTTTTGGAGGGTTTAGACGTGTCTAACGTTACAGAATTGTGAGATGCTCCTAGGGAATTAAAAGAGCACCAATGGCATGTAGCTCATCAAACTTGTCTACCTATCATTACGTATACAACCCCACCTTCAAGTGTGACATGCGTTAATAATGTGTTCCATTTTAGTGTGTTATTCTTCTATATTTTTTATAAGCGCATATGGTTTTGCAGATTTGGCAGGTTATAACCATCAAAAATAGAAGGCTGCAAGAGGCGAAGTGATTACGCGCGCATTTTTCAAAAGAACTTGCTGAACACACACTACACAGACACATATAGATGATAGATAATTTTCGTTCAAACGCTTTAGTTTGAATGCTCAAATCACAGGCGCATTTAATCGCAGTTATTACTATTAAATTAAATTTTGCTCTGCAGCGTGTCTGCTCTAATGAAATGTTTGGTAATTCTTTCCTACAGCTCTTCAATTCAAACATTCGTAAGTAATGATGAATGACATGCTGAAGGTGTGTGTTAGATTGTGTATTTAATTCGCGAATTGATTTGTAACTCTCAACGGAAATTTTAACTGCAGCAAAACGAGCTAGTTCGACGATAGTTCTAACACGTTTCTAACATTTACCAGGTATGGAATGATGCTAAAAACGCTCAAATTGACCTTGGACAACGCGGGTGAAATAGAACCAACCGACATTACCTTCGTTCACCAAATGTACGCCCCGCTAAGTGTCCGCCTCTTACAGTTTTACGGAACACCAGGATGGAGAGCCATTACCGATGTACTTGAGGTTAGTTAGATGTATAATTGATCACAATAAATGGCTTCGTTCATCGTAGGATACTCCAGTATATTTGTATGTTACTTTTTAATACACACTTCATCGGAGCGCATTTTTATAGTTCATTCTAAGCAAGTGCTCATCCTAAACACTCATTATCTAGGTCTTGCCTGGGGCAACTATTGAAGAGCTGCAGGTGGCTGCTACAGCTAAGCTTCAGAGGCGAGGTTCACGGGATTCACTTCAATCCGGAATTGGACTTGAAGAGAAGAAGCTGGCGCTTGTCGTTTTCATTGGTGGATGCACATTCGCCGAAATTGCCGCACTCAGGTGCAGTAGTTCAACATGATGATTTAAGAAAAGCTCTGACTTCGCCACAGCAGACTGCTCATCTATTTCACCATATTTCGGCTATCATATTTCGTATTCATTGCTATGCAATGCTTATGTGTTTTGTTTATTCCTGATAAAGCGCAACGCGTATCAATGTGCTATTTCAAATTAGTAAAAAAAAAGGAAGATATAAGTGTTACTTATAGGTAGGAATCCCATTCCAAATTTCGCTGACTTATGACCGGCGCACGTATGCGATCCTATGGCTATTTTACGAGACATATTAATGATGTCTGATTAATATGATATTGACAACGAAAAAAGGCAATCAAAAAAATCGGCATATTTCCTTGATTGGCTTTTGGTTTATTCCAGGTGGTTGTCTCAGCAAGATGATTGCTCAATGGAATTTGTCGTCCTGACAACAGCCATTATTAACGGGAACACTCTTATCGAAACTTTGCTCAGTTAGTGTCCTTAACTATCCCTGATTTAGTACTGGCCTTA
Source organism: Varroa jacobsoni (assembly GCF_002532875.2). NCBI lineage: Eukaryota > Metazoa > Arthropoda > Arachnida > Mesostigmata > Varroidae > Varroa > Varroa jacobsoni. The sequence continues at coordinate 137,799 of NW_019213757.1, forward strand.
TATAAAGCACGCTTTACGAAGATTGTCACGTACATACCGAGTCCATTCAAAAAACGCTGAAGCTTTCTTTTTTAAAGTTCATGTGAAATTCATTAAATGTGCAACCCAAGCACATGAATAAACTGTAATATTAAAGCTAATAATAAAAACAGTCGATGTCGTCGTGAAATCATTTCTAGATAAAAACAAAGTAACCTACACGGTGCGATCCTTCGAGCAATTAAGCAACACGTCAACGTGGTAAGAAATAAGCGCTTCGTGTTTGCTGTGATTCGTAAAATATTCCGTGATACTTTAACGTGAAATAGATTGGCATTCACGTATTATTGCCACCTTAAATAATTGAGTGATTTTCTGTGCGTGCTCATCCATCGTCAGTGGATGATTGAACTAGAACAAGCGGTACTTAAATCGGATCGAGCTTTGTAACATGCCAAATTAAATCTGTAACCAATAGAGGCGTAAAAAACTAAGCTGGTAACGAAGAGTCGACTTTAGGGATGCGATACGAACATTTTGCGCCAATTTATGAAAGCTAAATCTAGATAAATAGGGAAATTATGGAGAAACATGTGACATTTGATATCTGTATCTTATCCCCAGCCGTTATAGACGTTCCTCCGTGCGAAACAGACTTAAAAACCTATTTCTTACCAATGTTCATTATTATCAGTACGATTATTAATACCAGATATTTATTCTGCCACTAGTATAATATATATGTAAATATATACATATATATACGAAATAAATAATGTGCACATTATCTTTGAATAGATAAATGAAAAATAAAAAGTAGATGTATTTTAAAATTACCATTATTGGAAAAATTCCTATCTTTGTTATTTTTAGTGGCAAAAACCACCTCATGTATACGTAACAGATATTTTTAACTTTTTTAGAAGAGATCTTTTTATAGCCGAATCAGCCCATTTTGAGAACTTGGAGATATCCTTAATACGTATTTAAAGCCCAGCTTTTGCACGCTTCTAGCTACCAAAAATTACTTTTGAATCTTTCAGTGCAAGTTTTATATTCAACAGGCATTAGAATCACAAACCTTTGCTTGAACCTGTATCAGCTACGCTACTTTACAAAAAAAGTCGTACAGGCAGTAAAATTCGGAAAATCATGAAAGCTTCTTGTACAATAAAAGTAGCACATCAGCAAAATAAGACCAATAACAGAGATGAAAAAAAAAACAATTTTGAAAGGAATCAGCGCGGGTACAAATTGAATTGTTGAGTATCTCATATAAGCGTTTACTTATAAACTTATTTAAAGCTACACGCTAAGCCATCATAGCAAACATTTCTTCATAAATATACTCTTTATATATGTGTATAGCGAGGCAAAAGTATGGTTACAGTGGGCTACGACATTTGTCAATACATGAGAGAAGAATAGCCTTCCAATTAAAAAAAGAAATCACTTTTTATTTTGATCAGATAACTTTAGATTCAGGTTATATACTTTTACCTCACCTCGCATATATTGCTAATGAAAGAAATTTCAGCTTTTCCAAGATAAAAGAAAACACATAGATAAAAACACTATACTTTTAATGCAGTTACTGTTTTCTGTATATTTTATACACTGCACCTTCTTTTTCTTATCTTGGCTTTTCCCTTTTAATTTTTCATTCCACGTATTGAATCTGATGCGACTATCGTTGAGACAACCGCGACATTAACGACAACTGCGCTTTCTAATGCATCAGGCGAGCGCTCACCTTTCTTAAATCACTTCTTATCCACTGTTTCTCACAGTTGACCTTACCATAGTTGATTAGATCATACTTTTATTCCGTCTGTTTAGCAAAAGCGCCATTTTTTTTTATCATCGTCACAACTTGTTTCTCATTATTTGCGCGCGAGCAGATTTCTGTGTTGTCATCACATTAATCAACGATTTATTTTACCATCATTTGCAGCCATTGTCTTGCTTGCTTTCGCGTGAGTGGCTTATATATATATGTATATATATATATATATATATGAGCTCTTTCTCGGTAACTTCATCGTGCGGCGTCTGTTTTTGTCTTATTTCGCTTCATCATTCTTTCACTCTTTACAATCATTCAAGAAGAAATCATTACGTCCTGGAGCCCCATGATCATTGTCATCATTTTCCTATTTATCATCCTCCGTTTCATAATGATTTCTCTTTTTCTATTTCGTATAACGATTCAATTTAACCTTTCACACACATTCTATCATTATCCCATCCATCATCATCAGCATGAACGCAAAGTTTTCCCACGTACAGACATAACCAATATTTTTCTGCTGTTTCGCACGATTTCCAGGTGATTTTCGTTTTGTTGTTCACTTTTCACTCGTCATAATGCTCTTCCCTACGCATTTGATAATAATATTATACTATATTTATTATTTAATTGTTATTACTGTACCACTAGGCTAGACACGGGAAGCGCAACAGAACGTTTGTATCTGCCACCATTACTACAACTAAAGAATATGACTAACGCGGTAACACTAGCATATATATATATATATATATATATATATATATATATATATATATATATATATATATAGTGTGTGTAGATTAGATAGAAATTTGCGCGTAAGCGATCCTGCATAAACGGCAACTTTGCGAATAATGGCGGCGCGTCAAGACAGTTGATTAATTCGTTTCACGCCTCTTTTGAACATGTCATTTCGATAGAGGATGCCAACAAGGTCTCCTGTCTGACGCCAGAAGTCCAATAAAACCATTGGCATCTTAATTTATAATAATGCAACCAGTGCGTTCTAGAACAGGATTTAGAGCGTCAAACTACATTTGTCGCTTGGTATGATGTGCAAATGTCGCCAACACAGAACGTTTTCGAAATACTCTTTCTTCTGAAAAAAGAGTACTCTTTTTTTTCTGGACTGTCTCAGTTTTACCAGCTGATAAACTAAACTGTTTTTTCTTGCTCAACTAGTTCATCGATTGTCTATTTTGCAATCAGAGCTGCACTATTCTGCAAAACTTCGAGACTTTAATTATCGATATTTTATCATGCCGGGCGCAGAGCATAACCCAAGTGCTGTTCGCAATGAGCACTCTACTTAATTCTACGCCAATGGGTGAAAATAGGGAACTAGCTCCACATGACTGCGCACACACTAGCTTGCGAAAGACAGCGTGTTTCCCAATCTAGCTAGCCCTAGACCGTTCAACCTATCCCGCTGCTCTCGTAATGAAATTGGCGCTGGTCTCGGGAACACGTGAAATATGTAACAATACTAATAATAATAAATGGTCGGCTATAATAAAAGGAACAAAGTCGTTACGTATCAATTATGGAGATAAATCGGCTATAATATTGACGCTTATGTATTAGGACATGTGTCTGTGTGTGTGCGTACCACTTTGCCTAAACGTAAGCTATTTGTGTGTTTGTTTCATGCGTTGTTGTACTACATAATTAATCTAACAGAATACTCGCATGTGCATACAATAATAATCGGGTGAGAATGGTATGGAGAAGGTTCTGACGCATAGGAGAATATAGGAATTAGCATGGAGGCGAGTGCACGTGAGTCAACTTCTTTTCTTTTTTCCTCTACCCTTTTTATTACTCTATTCTGGTTCAGTATATCTAGCTGAGTGTTCTTTCATCTATTGTTATTTGCCTCCGTCATCCTATTCGAACATAGATGTACCGTCGATGAGTTAATTAATACCATCGATTCATCTACATATTAACAATGATGTAAATCTTTGCAACAGTAAAATTTAATAGGCCCTGACCGTCATGAACGCATACACATACATTGTACCTTATTTGTCTCTAAGGTTTCTATATTGTGTTCTTACAGTCATCTTTAATCTCGACTTGTGGTTACTCTTGAAAAAAACTGACATGATTTCCTCACCAGACTCCCCTATCTATAGGATTTGTGGGACAATCACTTTCACGCACATTTGACCTGCGCAGCATAAGTATTGCAATTTTTCACGCACATTGCAATTAACTCATCGCAACGAATAATCTTCCACCAGCGTAAGCTTTCCCATGATATATCATGCATTTTCCGTATTTGCACTACGTTTTTTTACAGCTTTCAAATATCCATTCATCCTGCACCGAGTTGCCGCGTTTTTTTTTTGAATTTCAACGTAAAACGAAAATCGATACCTTGAGGCTTATATTATTATGTTCACGCTAATCGGCACCTGTCGTTTTGTCCGGCACTGGGACCTCCATACCCCTTCTTTCCATGGTAAATGCTCACGCCCCACAATTATTCTAATTTGCAGTAAGTCTGATTGAAGCTTGATCTACTATTCTGTAGTGAGATATTCGTTGAGCTACTGAGATAATTTTTGTGTGCGGAGAAATGATCTTGCTCTACGCGAAATTTCGGCTGTTTCTACTTTTAAACACACTTGCCTAATGATTGATTATCGTCAACGTGGCAGACACACGCTGTCATAACTTAGTCAGTATCATTGGTTTAATCGCATAAGCTTCCTTTATACATTAATTAGGAAAGAGTATGTTACTGACGATACCTTAGGGCATGATTAAGTATGTGCTGGAAGCTGCAACTTTCGGGATATGCGAGAAGTGTTCTTTATACCCACTCCTTTATACCCGAGAAGTGTTCTTTAAACTCAGCATTAGAATAGACTAGGTGATTTCTTTCCATTCGATACCTTAGTTACGTTATAATATTGATAAATCATGGCTACTTTCGATCTCACTACTATTGGCGAATGGTCACCACGTACTTGCCATTCCATTCATTTACATATCATTCATTACCTACGATTGTATGTTCACCTATACCCTCAGTTATTCTTGAGGATGCCCTAGTCGCTAACGAATTCTGCAAAAAAAACATGATTTCCCCTGACCTTCAAACGCTTTAATGATAATATAGGAGCTCCCTTAGTGACTGAAAACTTGGAGACACTAGACGTCTACGCCTTTTTCCTTTCTCCATACCACACCCTAATATAATCATTATACATTATATAGCTTCGGTCTAACTCTTTTCATTACTTAATTTTTCCAAGCCTATTTATTTTATTAACTAATCTATTTTCTCTTATTTCGTTATTAAATCGTCTATGATTACTGCTACCATAAACTAGCACTTGGCCCGCTTAAAGATCGTCTTCACTTCCTCACTCCCACTGACTTTTCGCTATCTTGGCAGATTTCTTTACACCAACATCACTTCCTCAGATCTTGGAGCCTATCGAAAGAGTCTTGTGCTGATCAGTCATTTAAACCAGAGAATGGCTTGCGCCGTAAAATAAAGGTACAGCCGCCTTATCTCAAAATGAGTGGTATAAGCTAGAACTAGACGCCATTTGTTTTCTTATTCTGTGGCCTCTGCCCCTATATTGGCGGCAGCTATACGCTGCACACAACTGCGATACGCGAAGTCCCACACCGCTTAAAGGACAGTTGGTCAGATTTGGTTCAGTGATTCTAGTTGCGTGGGTGTTATTGGAAGGGGGATTGAGGCCAGATATGCAGTATACGCACATGTAATGCGGTATTTACCAACTACACTGAACACGTTAGGGACCTCCCAGTCATTAAACCCAACAGTCATTTGCACGAACTGTATACTAGTATTTTTGAACAAGCGTTCGCTCAACAGCGGTTAAGCCCGGTACTCGGTAGCATTTACAATCATAATAACAACGACTTGAGAACAACATCCATTGAATGGCTTATACAGTGGGGACTGCAAAACTAGTGGCATGGAGGTGAGGAACACAGCTTTTAGACTTCAACTCGATTTATTATTTGTGCCTTAAAATGTCCTATTACTAATCTCTAATACGTCTTCGATCGTTGTGTCAGCCGCTATAAGTGAAATGTTTTGGTACATCACTCCAGCCAACCTCCTGTCTTCAAGTATACCCCATTTTTATATGAACGGTTGCTTTTGGTGTATGTTCTTCCTCTTTACTTCTATATCAACCATTATTATTATCATTATACTTTTAATCGTATGTTCAACATTTCTGTAATAACATGTACAATGGAAGAATGGTTACAACTGTGCTATCCTCGACCCGCAATTGTGTCCACCATGTTTGTGTACTCCACTGGGTCTCTGACGACCGTTTAACTACGTTAGCATATGACACAGGTTGTCCGACCTTCGCTGCTTTGAGGGGTTCGCGTTACTGACAGGGCGTTGATTCGACCAATTACTTGAGTGAAGATATCGAGTACGCAATCGTTCTGTTTCGCAGACGCTTCAAGGAAGACACCTTTCATGTATCGAGCCAATTCGCGCCCCTCTTCGTGGCTAACCACCCGTTCGTTTCTTAAATCGTTTTTATTTCCGACCAGTACAACCGGTAGCTGCGGCAGACCTGTCTGATCCAACAGCTTGTGGTAGATCTTCTTGACGATTTCGAACGATTGTTTCGATGTAACGGAATAGACCAGAACGTAACCGTGTATGTCCATCGTATAGCCAGGCGGGTATATTGAGAATTCATCCTATCAATACACCATACAGGAACACACGATAAATACATATGATACAAAAAAAATATGAGTCATTTTTGGGGCTCTAATAAATTGGCGATGGGAGACGTATTATACTAGAGGAAAAAGTTATACTAAATTAGAAATAGGAGAAAGGTGAGTTTTAGAATATAATGTGTATGGGTCAAACAATATATTTTTGAAAAGTTTAGCTAATTGCTCTTACCTGTCCTGCCGTATCAATGATCTTCAGCGAAACGTCCTTTCCTTCAAACTTTACGGTTTTCACAAAAGCTGAAAGATGATGAACGATAAAAGATAGTGATTGGTTTACTAAAAAGCGTATTTCACTTTCAAAATTGTTGGCAAAGTATTTTATTATTAATAATATAATCATTTGAACCATCCTAAAAATCTATTTTAACCTAAGTACTACTTCAAACATAACAACGAACAACTCTAGGTGAACAAGGTGGTTTCTGAATTCGAGGACGCTTATTAAGATATGGTTTAATTCTAGTCCTCATCAAAATGCATGAGGCTATCAAAGTATCTTCGCAACTAGAAAAAAAGGTTTTACTATACAGATTGTACAGTACACATATTTATAACTCTTGTTTTAGCACATATAATAATAACGTTTCATATTAAATAATACACATTTTCGTAGTATCTTCGTTACGCTTAGGCCTTCGGGTCAACACAAAGTAGGTTGCGCGGACTTTTTCGCTTAAAAACTAGGGCAGCAGAACGTAGCTGTACGCAAGTACAAACCTATCCCAACTTCAGTGTCGTCAAGTATCTAGGATTTCCTCACAAAGATAGCAACAAGGTAGGTTTAAAACAAGTCTTCAGTATGCAACTACACTGGGTTTTATTTGCTAAGCTCTACGCAACAGTTACGTTGTCGACAGTCTCTGAAAATATTCCATCCATATGTTGTTTAATTATCTGTTGCTGAGAAGCAATCCTCTACAGTGAGAACTTCCTAGGCTAAATTTTATTATAGCTGAGTTTCACAACAAAAGTATCATTAAATTTAAATTGCTGGCTTTATTATTAATACGACAAAAAATAAAACATTATATTAGATGTCAGGAATAACCCCCAAATAACTGAAATCATTTTTGAGACTCCTGTTAAATAATAACAGACTAAATAACTCGATTCGTCACTGCCATGATGACTCGTCACTGTACATTCGAACCAGATTATGCAAACCGTATCGAATCGAAGATCATTGATAACAGTGTCCTATTTGTTTGCACTGTGAAATTCTCTTGAAGAAAAAGCCAGTTTTTCTTTATTTCGTATAGTATGTCCCACAGTAATCATGACTCGAATAAATCACTTATGCTATAGTAAATAACACTGACAAAATGGTCGCTTGTATCGTCGACGGGAATAATGTGCAATCATCCACTAGTAAAACGGTGCTGCACCGAACTCACCAGTGAATCACGCGACAGAGGCTGTCACGTTGTAACATTATGTGTAGCACTCCGTAGCAAACAAAAAAAGCAGATTTAATAGAGTTAGAAGCGAGATATAAAATAATAAAAAGAGGTGCTATGCGAAGAAGGAAATCCGCTGAACCTTAGGCTTTCATGATTATTACTTTTAAATCACTGTCATCACTTTGCTATAATATAGTGAATAAAAAAAAAAAACTTCTATTCAATAATGTGACTGAGTACTTCAGACATTTAGTATATAGAGTGTGTCCAACGGATTCTTAATCCGTTCGAATCACTTAACAAGAATTATCCCAGTGCCCGTTAAACACTCTAAGTATTGCATCACTAATTGTCTGTGGTGAATTAAATTGACGTCATCAATGTTAAGCATTGTTTGTCTCACATTCAAGACCCGCATAAGATTACGAAATCAGACTACGCTAATTGAAGTCTATAGAGAGGTTACCACGTCTTGTTTTAACTATCGTCTTGATGGACCACGTTTTAACCAGTTACTGATGACAACTATCAATTGTAGCCCCATCGATACGATAGGTCGTCTTCAATATAGTCGTTTCATGCATACTAATGACAGCCAGTTAAGCCCTAGTTTTGTAACCCCAAGTGAGCATTCCCTGACCAGGAGTAACGTACCCTGACTATGAGAATAGGTTGCATTTAAGTAAACCCTCACATTAGTGAAGTGATCATTGATTCGAAGAAAGAGCATCGAGCATGAACTACTAATGTTGCTAAAATTCGTTATTGGAGTCGTCCAAGTTCGCACATATTTTCCCTCAGTATTGTTATCTTTCAATGGGATTAAACATCCGCTAAACACAACATAAAAATGTTGACATTTTTCATTCACAACATACAAGTACCTCTCTAACCTTCAGTGATGTCATTCGATGTCTTGGAAAAGAAATAACTCTGAATAAATAATAAGTGTATACATGCTTACAATCCGTACTTCAAAAGTTTTTTGGTACAAAACGTCTGTTTATATTACTGTTAAGGCTTAATAAGAGTATGTACTTACTGTTTTCGATGGTTGGATCATAAGAGTCAACGAATTGATTTTCGACAAATTGTATCGCAAGTGAAGATTTGCCTGAAATCGTAGTAAAATTTTGTTAATTAGTAAGCGCAAGAGATAAGTCAATGCATTCATTAAAAACAATACGTGTTCAGGACCAGGATCCCAATATACTTATTATAGCTGCGGTTCGTATTTTTATTTGATAGGTACTACCAGTCTATTTTTATACATATTTATTTACTACCCAAACGTATGGTCTTAATTACATTCTTGAGAATAGTTGCAGGTTAGAATAGGAAACGAATTATTGACTGCTGGCACATACGTATTATAGAACTGCGTGTACCTGTCTATAGGTTCTAGTAAAGTGAGTATTTATTCTCTTTAAGTTTAAATGATATGTAATACCTTTAGCACAGATTAAGGCCCCCTTGTGGGCCACATGGAGAGTTCTGAAAAAGAAGTAATGTCACTAAAGAATGCTGAAAAATAATGAGAAGATGGATCATATCAGCTGAATTGATGTGATACTTTTATTCCTGAACTGAGCCCTTTAGGTTATCACTGTTTCGAACGATGAGTTCATATGGAATAACGTTATAGTAAACACCTTAAAAATCGCAAGTAAACGTTGACATTTGGTTTAAGCAATTCTAAGTAAAAAAGGTTCAATAGCCATTCGCAGTAGAGCCAAACGAGCTTTTGACCAAAGCGTTCAAGATATTCTTGAAATGAAGATTTCCTACAATCACACCTATTATTACAAATGCATTTGAATTTCTGGAATCTCATTAATCCATGATAGCGTTCGCCTTTATAACAGTATGATAGACAATCATGTAATCCAATCGCGTTAATAACTACTGACTGGACCCACTAGTCATTTTTGCAGCGTTTGTAGAAGTACTCAAAAGAGACCTTATCTTTATAGTGACGCTATAACTGTATAATATAGCCGAAATTCAAAACTTCCGTTACACTTGCAGTATATGTAACGATTGCATTGGCATTCGAAAAATGATGGCTTCAGGCATGTCGTTTACTTGTTATGTTAGGTGTTTTTTTTTTTATGAAACCTATGCTTCAATACTTTCTTCTTTTTATTACTTTTTAAGGTGTTGTGAAATATATTTAACGCGCCGTATCTGTATTACCAGAGTTTTGAAGAAGAAAGTTACCGAATGTTTACAAGAGTTTCCCCGTTTTAGTAACTCGCGTTTACTGTAACACCCAAATAAATCTCATCACATCCTCCTCGGTTAGGGACGGGCATTTTCTACACCTAACTCAAGGCCAAATATAGCATATGTTTTTCGAAAAATCATTAATACCAGTATTTCATGGCTGATACAACAACGTGTTCAGGCGCATGTAACATTTCTTCCTTTCTAATATAAAAATAATATAAATGAATTCGTGAATAATAACTAAGTAAATTATATGAATGACAGCAGTTCGCATTAATCAACGTACCTAAATTACACCGGTAAGATGACATTGAAATGTTTGTCAGATACCCGACAAAGGTATATAATTATCAACTCGAGTAAGATATTCATAAAAACTTGGTAGGTAACATGAAAGATAAACATCTTCGATGTAAGTCAATATCAATACCATCTGAAATACACCTACGCGTAAGACGGATGAATGCTTTTTTCTGAAGAATGTTTTCAATGTATCGTTAATTTGAGCAAATAGGTAGTTTTTTTTTGCAAATCTGCCATTTTCTTGCGGTTTTTTGTAGGTCTTTTTATGCATATTTATAAGAAAGTTAGAGAGAAAGGGCGAAGTGGCCTATATTTTTGGAACCTTTTTGTCAAAAAATGTTTCATACTAGCAAAATGGTAGCCGAAAGCTTACATGGAAATCGATCTATTTTTTTCGAAAAATCATTAATTCTAAATTAGTGTGAAGAAATCTATGTGGTAGAGGTTGTTTACGATAACAATAGAAAGCTCTTGCCTAGCTGAATGCGAATGCAATGCATGTTCCTATTCCAAGTCCCTGTTTTCAAATTGAAAATGCTCCCCGAAAAAGAGCGAAAAATTAATAACATTTTTTTTAAACGCCAATCAATAGATTTAGATAAGATGGGTAAACATACAAGACATGTATTTTTACCTAAAATAGATATTTCGTTCGGAAAATGACCAAAAGCCCATTGTTAGATGAATGAGTTTGTTTCCCACACGCGAGAGTGGAAAGTGAAAATGAGTTTCGAGTTAATTTTAGATGCTTTTTTGAGTGAATTTCTAATAAATGTCTCCAGTTTGACTATGTATACTTTAGTCAAACAACCCATTCCTAAAATTACTCTCTGAAGTGTTTTCTTTTTTAGGAAAAATAGCGAATCGAAAACAGTCTTTATGCTTGAAGCTTTATTTTGTTGATGTCAATTATTTACACCAATCCAGAGATATTGATGAGCTGCGCAAAAATGCAATACGCTTTCCTATAGCTAGCATGAATATTTTAGCATGAAAAAAAACAAAAAAAAAACAAATGTAATGGCTTTTTCTCTCAAGTCACACCGGGGCAAAATTTTTTTTTACATGTAAGTCTATATAGGGAAGATATCTCTTGGTACCACTTTAAAAGCCCCGATAAGCCTAGATAATCTAATACGCTTCTTTAAATCTTTAAGGTAAAGCTCAGTTTTTGGGTTGAAAATGCTGTTTTGGGAGGGGACTTAGCATGCTCTTGCACGAAGGGTTTTTCTTGGCGCTAATCGACAGTCCTCGACGAGCTGAATAAAATTGCACTATATATACTATACTCATATAATAAAAAATCTATGTTTTTGAGTGAATGCGAAAACCCTTTGGTCATATTACTTTACCTATGTAACAACGGGCTGATAATGCGTTTCGAGTGGTTGTTTCGGTGGCTTTCTAATAAATGTCAATCGGAAAGCCAAAACAGCTAATGTCGAGCTGCTTTTTGTGAAAAAAATTTCATTAATTTTCACAGCAAAATGCCAGAATATCAAGAAAGAGACTTAAATAATCATTATAAAAAATAACAAAAATATGGTAATGTGAAATATTTGTGAGGTCCTAGAAACGAAGATTAACATGTTATTAAATATGGGTGTCTTCATTCAGTATCCAACTGTTTATTAACAAAGGAAAATTGAAAAATTTAAAGTCCTTAACATTGGGAATGCCTTAAGAACAGAATAAATACATCAGTCTAAACATATAAAATCATGAAACGTTTATTAGACCTCAATCTAGTTTAGTATCCGCCACCTTTATTATAAAAAAAAAGAAAAAACATTGTCTTGGTAACGCACTGGAGATTAACACGCCAAAAAATATATAGATCTATTGAAATATATATCCATTCCACGTATATCCTCGTTTAAAAAAATCTGTAAGTACTCATGACAAAAAAAAAGACGAAAAAAATCTTCGATGACGAACTAGGAACAAAATTAATAGGTTAGCTGGCTCTGTCATTGACAACATGCGTAAGAGTTGGTCGAAGGGCGTCTCGATTCATGTAAGCCATTTAGAAGTTGGCCGACTGCCTATTCATGCGCGTTCGAAAAACAAAGTCAGTCAATTAATCAATTAATATTAAGAAGTTTCGTAATTACATTACAAACGTGTGCTAAAGACATAACATGTTGCAGGCTGATCAAATAGTCACAGACGGGTAACAGGTTACTTAGGGCAAAGTAATCCTAGGGGGAGAGCTGTCAGTCTATATTTTCTATGGTTAGTGTTAAGCTAAATTTAGCATCAACAAACCAGATACATCGCAAAACATTCATATAAATTTATGGCTGCATCCAGTACACACATCTTAATGTGTAGATTACTTTGTGTCTCTATTAATATACAGATACCCAACCCATATAGTCTGCGAAGTATCGTGTAAATTACTGAGTCTGTCAATAAATATTGATCAATAAATAATGACAGCAACTTTACTACATAAAAATTTCAAATCCATCAACATATTCACGAATTATAAATGCGCAGTATAATAAAGTTACAATATTTGGACAGTTTCTTCAAGTGACTAGATAATATTGCGTTAGCGGAACTGTTAAAAGAACATGTTGCATACGTCTGGTGGATATTATGTATGTCAATGCATATTTGTATGTATTCGAATATAATGGTCTATTTCTTGTTAAACTCTATTACACATAAGGTTCACTCGCATATCATTTTATGCAATGGAAAAACTATGGCTGTCATTGCTCTATAATTATAAAATAAAATGGCAATACTACGCAAGCGCTGACGACCGTTTTTTAAAAGCACATATATGCACAAAGACCACCGATGCATAACAAGAAAATCCATATAAATCTTTTCCCTTACACAGGATAACGGTGCGTCAATAGTTTATTCTGAGATCTACTATTTATTTAAATACAATGAGTCCACCTCTTGCCTCTGGTGCTACGGCTGCTCTTTACCCTACATTTTTCCTTTGCTTCTACTATCTATTGCGTTTGAGTTTTATATCTAAATAACAGTTGTTCTGTAGATCTAACTCAGGGCACTAAACCGGTCTGGCGTTCGATATCAGTGTAAGATCTTGGAGAAAACAAACTTGTTTGCGGCAGGCGTCCTACTGACATCTCGTTTCTGTTGTCAACACAGATCTATTTTACCCGCGCTAATCGCAACCGTGAGGATGCAAACAAGCCAACTTAACTAATGCGTAGTAAACGATTGATTACAGGGACAGAAGCGATAGTAGCAACTGCAACATTAATTCTTCACCAGCAACACTTTCACCTGTAATGAGATCCTGATTCAACACTCTGACAGGAAGACCTGAGTAGTAAAGCTTCTTGACTCCGACAACCTAATCTGACAATCTTTCTTAGAGTACCATGAAATGCTGGACACAGTAATTTCTTCACATTCGTACGATACTCATTAGAAATTTATTTGGTACGAAGGCATCTTTGATCGCCTCACCAGATACATACTTATTTTTCTTTTTTCAGTATTATTACTATTAACATTATCATGTTAAACAAATGTACACTGCACATCTAACAAGTTCCAGATGTGTCGTAAAATTTTCATATCTTTTTCCGTTATTGCTCCATCTCGACCTAATATATTTGTTTCGCCCCAGCACCAGCGGGCTTTTCTTTTTGAGAAACCGCTGCTAGCTCTCGCTCTTTGTTCTCTCTGGGCTTGAAGGAGCTAAAGGAGCAACCAATCAGATGACCAGCTGAGCAGCAATCCGTGATATCTATCTGGTGGGTGCCGCATTAACGTAGCCCAGACATAGGGATAAACAATGACGCACGTAGCTGCAGCGAAGTCGCAGTGTCAACGTGACTTGCTTGTTCATTGCGACTCGCTAGTACATCGGATAGTCAGTCCTAAGCAGTTAGATCGCAGGGGTCGAAATCCCGCCAAGGACACCCTGTACAAACTGAACAGTCAAGCTGATTTTCTCGCGATCTTTTGCCCCTGCTTGCAGACCTATTCGATAACTACCTGAGATATGCCGTTTTCGTCGGGTAGAAAAACATGCAAGCATAACATGCTCTGCCCTAGGAAGGCGCGGTTGGCTGACAGGAGTCGGTGGCTGTCCTACTGCAAATACGAGCGCGCAAGTATGGCCCAATGTGGGCCACACATGTCCGCTTCATACACGGCGCTGTCATCTGCAACCAGATGATCTAAACTAGCTACTGGTTTACTACTATTATTCAGTTACATCAACTACTCTAGTTTGACTTACCGACACTCCGGTAGCCCATAATGGCCACTTTTCTATAGACTGCAGGCATCGCGAACTTCGGAGCACTCGAATCTGTGTCTGCACTGTAAATAGGGATGAATCTACGAGCACAAAAGCACCTGACACACCTCTCGTATTTAGACACACTGCCTTCTTACTAGGGATTTAGCAGACTGGCCAGCTAAGATTCGCCACTGCACTGCAACAGCAAATTAACTGGCTGACTTTTTCTAGCAGTCACGGGCAGACACTGATGACCGCTACCACAACGTTAAAAATTTCCCCCCACGCTTCTTCTATGTGGGTAAGCAATGGGGTACCCCAAAACGTGTTCGAACGAACAGTAATAATAACACGAGTATTGCCTTGCGGACTCTGACACGGTTATTGATCGTCGTGTGTGTCCGTCAGCAGTGATTTCCGTTAATAAATCGAACTCGATATCAGTCGTAGTGTTTTAGTGTATTTGCTGCTCAGTAAAATTCACTATAATGTAGTTACTATCGTTAGTATACCATACAGAACGAGCACGTTCTCTCGAACCGTTCGCAAAAGGAACAGTCAGTTTTTCAGATGAACGTTCCGAGCTTCGAGGTGCTACCACAGACGAGTTGGTTACCAGTATAGGCGAAGCTTGACGAGCACAGCCCGCTGATACTGTTTTCTGTCTGTCGTTACCGCTGTGATTAGTGTGGTAGTACTAGTGATAGTAAAAGCAGTAATTGTTTTTTACACCGCATATCTTGTTAAATTCCCTTTTCGCCCCGCTCGGATTCTGTGAGGAGACAACACACACACGAACAGATAATATCAAGCAAGAAACACTCGTGACGGAATGTACAGGCGAACTACAATAACACAGGAAGACGAGTCGATGTCGACAACAACATTTTTGAGCCAACGGCAAACACATATATCGTTCGTTGAGCCCAGTCGAGGCGCGAGTAGTCGCCAACGAGATCAACACAACATTAGCTGACGATAGAGACTCGACTGCTTGTCTCGCCAGTGATCGTAGCCAATAACAGCAAATACTATTACGGTAGAGACGGGGCCGTAATCCGTAGGCGCAGGAGAGTTGCTGGCGCGAACTTATGACGCAGCAATCTTTGCCTGTTTGTTGCTGCTGCTCCGAAACGATGCAACGTCAAACCGACCATCACACCGCTATTTGTTAGCGTTAGCCAATCGAATGAATGAATTGGCGGGCTAGACTACGATGCTCACGATGTTAGCGGCGGCAGGGGCCGGAGCAGACAGCTTCGCTCACAGGCTCTGTCTCTCGTTAATAAGAGGACTGTTGCCGTACTTGTTCAGTAATAACGTTTTGTACGAGCTTAGCATAGGCACCCACTGAATAGTTTTGGGTTTAAGAGACACAATTCATTTTGCGGGGGCATTTAAAACCAATGTGAAGCAGCGATACCGGACATAAGATTTCAAGCGTAAAAGTACTCTAAATCAACATATTTAGCCAGCTGAACGCCGTGTAAGTTCGTAGATGAAATAGTGAAAGCTCATAGATAGAATTTGTCTAATAGGCATACATCCATACTTGCCGGTAATAGGCATAGAAAGAAGTGCTAGGAGGTTAATAGTCGTCCCTAGGTAGCAACACAGCCAGACTAAAATATAGTCATTGTAAGTATATATATATAAAATTAGGGGTATAGTAATCTTGTAATCGTAGAGACATTTAGTTAAACCAATACAGTATCTTTTTCAATTTGCCCAACTCAAATATCCGATAACAATCACGATCACCGATTATGTTGAGTAACCTAAACAATTATTTGGTATGTATGCATATTTTCAGATTGCCCCTGAGCGTGTTTAAGACATACCAATTCTAAATTCCCAACTGAGAGCCTTCTTCCAAAGCACATGATTCTTAGGAATGATTAGCTACTTAAGTTCGAAATGACTTATCGTTGCGTTGTTAAATATCAGAATATGATATTTGCACTATGTATATTACTTTGACTTGTACAAAAAGATACTTTCGCTAAATACAGTACAAGTTTACATTTTTATTCAGAAAACCACTCGAGCATGGCTGATTATGTCATTGCAGGGAAGTTATTAAACCTCATTATGAAACATTAGGTAACTCAAATAAAGGTAAAGGTATAGCTTGCGCTTGGCGACGCGACGAGATTTTAAACAAAAATTCTACGTCCGAGTTTACCGTCCTTAGAAAAAAAGTACTAATTCGTGTAAATAACATATACATGTATATATATTTCTCATATCAAAAACCCAGTGTACTTTAAATGTGCTTGAAACGAAATAGAAGTTTTGTTAACAGAGACATGTATTTATGATCCAAACACATGTTCACCGTTTTATTTTAGGGTTTTTAAAACCGGATTACTCACATAGGCTTATATAGGGGATTACATTTTTGTAAAGTGCTTCTCTAAATTCAGGGAAAGGTGGTAGTGTAGGTTCGAATATGCACATAAACGCTCCATTTCATGCTGGGAGCCAACCGTCTCAAGTGCCAGACGAAAAACGGTATGCGGGACTACACTTACACGCAGATATGCACTATGTCGAACCGAGGAAAGGCTTCTGTTTAACACCTACCGAAAGTGAACAGTTATAACTCATTCATACGATGTTCGGCGAGAAAGACACTGGGGAGAAACAGCGAGAAACAACCCAGCGCCACATAGCCATTGCTCAATAAACAGAGCGACATGTTCACGCCGGCAAAAAAGATTAACTGTATATCATAAAGGCGTGATCCTCGATAGATCGTGGGATTCAGAATTCAGAACCATGCACTTAGTGGACTAACTGTTGAGCTAACATGAATGGCGTTCTTGCTAACATGTTAAATCACTTCAGATCGCAGCGTTCCAACGACCAAGAATGGTCTGACCATCTTCGACGAAAAGACGTTGGGTTTGGCACTACACCAGTATGTCGA
Source organism: Varroa jacobsoni (assembly GCF_002532875.2). Taxonomy (NCBI): domain Eukaryota; kingdom Metazoa; phylum Arthropoda; class Arachnida; order Mesostigmata; family Varroidae; genus Varroa; species Varroa jacobsoni. The sequence continues at coordinate 155,441 of NW_019213757.1, forward strand.
AACGCAGTAAAGAACTGTATGTCAAATTTCGATTTGTAGCTATATCGAAAGGCTGCTCTTAAGTTAAAAAATATGCAGAGTAAAAATTGTGATCAGTTCAAGAGATCCTTTATCTCGTATTGGATCACAGTGTTCCACATTCTAGCTTCGGTTAGAGCTAGAATAGACCAGCTTATTAGTATGTAGATCAGGCTCATAATCTTTTTTTTTGCAAAAGGCTTAAATAAAACTACCATTTCGTAGCCAAAAGTAATCATTCAGATCAATCCATAAAAAACGAAACGATTTCTAATATTTGAACTTACCTGTTTTGTCTGCATGTCTCATTAGGATGCAAATGAATTTTCATAGAAACCGTGGGAAGTAGAATTTAATGCAGGACTGAATGACTCTGATAATCTAAGATTCGTTTCCAGCTAGATCAAATTTAACAGGATAACCCGGCAATTATAAGCTGTGAGAGTTAAAATTAAATTAACTATTCAAACTAACCCAATGGTTTAACAGTTATAAAACTATTCAACTATATGGATTTTTTGTACAGATTGACGGTCCATAACGTCAATATACTCGCACTAAGCAATAATACCAGAGCCATGGCGTAGACCAATTTCGAATTTAAAGATGTGGCTATTTCCGATTTCACAATCAGAGGTACAGAGAGGTGAATGGAATAGTATGACGTTGAATAATGACTAATTACTCTAGGGCCTCTGAAATCTATTGAAATCAAGTTTGCTTTTTTTTGGAAATCAATGTATGGTAATGGAGGTTTTGAAAATCCGAGTTGGAGTTTTGGAATATTTAACTATTTACTTTGGACTCTTATGACAAGCAACCAAACGAATTATCTCCCTACTAATAAAAATAAGTTTAGGAATAATTAAATTAACCTAAACAAACCCTACCACCTCTACTCAATACATAATGAATCTCATAAAGGTAAACCACGGTACAGTTATTTTCTGAAGGTATTTATTTACGGAGTGGCCAACAATTTCATAAGTAATAAGTATTTCATGATAATTATTAAAGTTATCATCCACCGGTCTATATCTCTGCTTGCTTATTCACTCATTTCGATTTCGCTACTAACACGTAGTTTCCAACCTAATATTTCACTTTCACCATTTACAATGACTTCCTACTGCAGCCTAAAACACTGATGAGACCGAGCCTTTGAGGGTTGTATTGTTCTGGTGTTTTGCTGTTTTCCTTGTTCTTCCTCCGTACACGCTTGCAAAAATAGTCTTCTTGTCATTACTTGTTGATACACATTGCACCTCGTTGCAGGGACTTCATTCCGTTCCGTTTAGGGACTCGACTCACCAGTGCATTCTGTATTCGCCCCGCAATCTTCTTTGTAAATTATACCTAGCAGTTCAGGATCATGACCATCATCATTTGTATGCCCCTTCACTTAAGTCATAATCTCAACTATTCCAATGCCACCAAATTGGCAGTTGTATTCTGATTATAATTTTTTTTCTTTTTACCGCTTTTTTGTATTAACGGTGATGTAATCCGACGGTCCCTGCTACCACATGCCGTTGAGTAACGTCGGTTGATTGGAACTTCTTATCACCAACATTACAACATTTAGATATCGTCTTGGTTCTAGAGACGGGGACCGGATAAGCGCAGTTTGCCACCAAGCTTGCTTAGTTGTCATTACATATAATAGCGCACGCAATTGCAAGATGTATCTTACTCGCGGCACCTGCATCCCCACGTATTTTGCTCATGGGTCCATACCATTCACTCGTTCGTCGCTGTCTTTCTACTTACATTCAATTTGTTGTTATTATTATACCGGCTTCGTCGTCCGCAGCTTTCTTTGGAATTAATAAATTAACTTGGTTTACACTAAAAAAGTACCTCCATATTGGTACGCCCCCATACACGATCTTCGATCGGTCACTTTTTCACTTCATTATCGTTACAAGCATATTGGTTGTTAATGAAAGGAGCACGAACCTTCCGGATGTGCGTTCACCACACACGTCTTCTATGATGTGTCTAACTTTAGTCTGTGCGCCGCGAGAATACACCAACCTTCCGGTCGTTCGTGCATCACAGGTGACGAATCCCGCTTAATTCTGTTGAGCTTCGAGCTTCTTCTTGAGGCTCTCGGGCATCGTGGGCGGAGGAGGACGAGGTAGACGGAGCCAGACCTTAACCGCGTCGTAAATGAACCACTGCAGCGCTGTCAACGTACCGATCATGATGATACGCGGAGTAAGACCTTTCCATAGTCCACCAAAGCCAAGTTTTTTGGCAACGTCCACAGCCGTTGAGCCCTTCTCCTGATTTAGCTTCGAGACGATCGTATCGGCTGGATGCGATACGACAGCACAGAACACGCCGGCGATATAACCGGCCACAAAGGTCACAATGAGCTGTTCGCCTTTTGAGCATTGCTCACGTGGCTTCGGCACAACATGTTTGTACAGCAATTCGACAGTACGCTCAAAGCAAGCGAATTTCATCATAGTGTAGGGAATCTGCCTACCCCAGAGTGGCGTCAGGCCCTTATAGAACCCACCGAGACCCTCTTCTTTGAGGATTTGCGGAAATACCTGTGCAATTCAAAACGAAGTAGTTAAATGGCTGCGAATTTGCTTGAATAGGGCTATATAGAAACTACGGTATGTTGCCTCTCGTTGGTTGGCTAGAAAAACGATGTTTATATCTTTATATTTTTTGGTGCCCTGAAAGTATTTCAAACGAAAATGCATCTGTGAAATGTGTTATTATTCATGTACCTTGCTTAGGTAGCGCGAGCATCCTGGTTGAGTTTGGATCCGGACCTTACAGGCCTCCAGTGGACAGAGAGCGATGTCGGCAAAGAACTCGGCCGACGCGGAAGCGGCGAGGTACAATGAGGTACGCCACAGGAAAGCTTTCTCTTCGCCGAGTATATCGGCGTAGATGGCCTTGAATACCTCATAGAAACCGAATTTACCTATAATCGATAGAAAAATATAGGACAAAGTTAGATACTGTTGCTGTAGGAAAAATGGGAAAAAACATGTGAACATTGCTAGAGTACAACCCTATCGTCTATGATATAACATTCCTAATTAAAATGGAAAAACCGTCTCACTTACCAGGTTCCCATTTCAAAGGAAAGCTACCTACCAAGCCTTTTGAAGCCATTGACTAACAAACTATTTGGATTGAAATAATCATATCTGCATGCTTTAATTACTGGACATTGACTACAGGCAAACAGATTCAACGACCCGCAGTAAAAAAACGCTGCTATGATTCAATATCAAATAAATTCATTTTCGATAGGGATTAAGTAGTCGAGCTTTTGTTCTTTGATTGCCCTCTCCCTGTCGTTCCATGCGTTTGTTTTTTGGAAACTCTCGCCCCAGGTTACAAAGCAGGTAATATATGGAACGTGTGTCGCGCGAGTACGTCTTGAGATTCGTCTCATTGATTGATTACAACCGAGCAAAATAAATACAAAGCAGTTTTTTTTTCACAATTTGGTTGCGCTTCTAGAGCTTGAAAATTTATGGCAGTGGGAATGAGACTCAGCTGCCTTTGTCGTGACAACTTTGAGAACATTTTCGATAAATTTTGTCAGCCCACTAATATTGAAGCCATAACGCCACCATACAACTCCATGCCCACCAGTCTGTAAGGACATTGCTTATATCAAGAGTCCGGGGTATCTTACAGTACAGCTAATCAAACCCGAACGTTTTCTCCCGAGTTCGCGGTAATTTTCGCAGAATGTCGGCGACGTGATCACGTGTTAGAAACACGACTTTCGTCAGACGTGAATACCCTTCGACGTGAATAAATGGTAAATCACTAGTGATACATTTAACAATATCTATGTAGATATTGTTAAATGTATCACTTTATCTTTATGTAAAGATTCTAAAGGAGTCATTGCTATCTATAGCTTGAGCTTTGCTAAGGCGTTCGGTCCCCCTTTTAATCATGTCAAGCTTCAGGAGATCTGACTGCCATCAAAAGACCGTTGTACAGTGTCATCAATTCGCTTGACATTCTACTTTTTGCTCAGGACCCACATTCGTTTAAAACAGTTCATTGTATCATATATAAGACATGAAGTATTTCACTTCATATATAGCGTCTGCACGTTTTATTATGCGATGGTCACCACGAGGGTTCGTAATCGAGCGCAGTGCAGCAAAGCCAAATTTAGGAAAGCACCCTTCAAACACGAAAGTTATATTTTATAGCGTGATTTCGAGAAATCAGTTTAATGTATAACTTACATGTTACTTACCGAGACCCTGGAGGGAGTAACCGATGCAGGTAGGAGCCCATCCGCGGAGAAGGCCACGGGCGCCATCCTCTTGAAGGGTGACCCTGAAGCCATTGAAAATGCTCTTGTACTTCGCCGGATCTGTCTGAATGCGGCACTTCACGAGATCAAGTGGGGTGACGGCAGTGTGGGTGATGCCACATGACAGAACACCTCCAAGACCACAGAGTGCGTAGTACTTGCCCGAGCCATACGGGACCTCATCAGCGGTGGCGGCCGCCGATAGCATCCGAACCGGGGCATGGACGACCGGCGGGGTCGAGATGGCTGGCATGGCTTCGCATTTCGCCATGGGAGCCACGAAGGGGCTGCGAAATCGAATCGGTTGCTCGTTTCGTCTAAACATTTTGTTGCAAGAGTGTTATGGAGCAGGCAGTAGGTAACTTGTCGACTAGCCCAGCACACCACAAGGGCACGATTACTATATTTTCTACTGACACCGCACACTCAACATCCACAATCAACCGTCCCACAGGCCTCTAGTACGCTCGAATGGATGCCGGCGAAGAAAGATGGCTGCCAAAGTCACCCTTTTAGAAGTAGAAGGAGACAAGCGGCGCGCTGATTTGAATCGTTCAGTGTTCATCTTCGGCTCGCAGGAAGACCGACCAGTGTCAGTCAAGGATGTAGAAATCCGCCTAAATCCTAATAACTTACATATTTCTATGAAGTAACGTTCTACTATCCTTGTATCAACTTACTGCTTTCTTCATCATAGTGCAACTGTTTTCAGCTTGCAGTGGTTCGGAGTGTGGTGCTGTACGTGGTGATGTTATTGTTTTGCTAAAAGTCCCACTAGGTCGCGATAACTTGTTAAAAACGATATAGCCCAATGTTATGCGCTTCATGCATTCGCGCTACAATTACGCTCTAGTGGAGGTCACACCAAAAGTTGTCCTCTAGTTTCAGTTCATGGAGTTTCTTTCAGCATTGTGTTATCGCCGCTAATCCTTCAACTCGTGTTCTGGCCTTTCAAGAATTTTGGAGGCTTATAATTATCTTGAAACAAAATGTCCGTTACTCCGATTTTTAGAACTCCGTTTACCGATCTTTCGAGTGCGACTCTGAACTATGAAACCATAAAACAGTGCCGTCCTTTTTACGTTCAGTACGCAAAGTGCCAGGAAGCTTGGGGTGGCTCCCAGTTTCCGTCGCGGTGCAGGTACATATTTCTTTTCAGCAACAATTTTACAATAGAAAAGAAAATAGTCATCATTGTTTTCATAATTGATCAGAGTAAAGTTAAACATTTTTATGAGCAAGAAATATTTCACGACACATTCTCATGCCAAATTTAAACGACGGGTTAATACGTAATTATGTGCGAACAAAATAAGTTGTGAAGTAAACGGCAGCATACGGCGTAAGCCACTGCAGGAAGTGCGCCTTGCGAGTAAATTCAATAGTTGGCACAGCTAAAAAAGCTTCACTGTGGGACTTCGATATTCTGTGTTACATATTCAAATGTGCTTTAGTTACATGTACAATACGAGCAAAAATCTCGTTCATGACGTGCGCTCAATTCAGTGGAATGTAGTTGCAACTCGCAACAGCTTATCGGCCTTTTTAACCGTTAGCCAAACAAGGAATCGTTATAAACATCAGTTTTTTGCTTAACATCAGTTCTAATATACAATCCTATTAAGCCACCATTTTTCGTACTTAGTAATAGTTAAATGTTTTTCATTAGATTTTTCTCGATTCGATTTTGCACAAACGGTTGGAGCCGTCGTAAGCGATCGAATAACTAGAAATATCCTAAGCTATCAAGCTACTCAGCCTTGTCCGTTTCGATTTCAAAAAATCAAAAGAATGCTACTGAAGTACAAATCGGTTACATCTATCAAGCTTTGCAGGAAGCAGGACAAAGTTGTCACCACCATATGCGAGAAAGTGGTTGTACTCCATGTATAGCGGTAAATGTTGTTACACAAGTAAAATGAATCACCATAATGTCTGTAGTAATTCGAATTTCTATTTAAGATATCTCTATTATGGTGCACTAACGGGTCCGCTCTAAAACCCAACAGAAAAATGATTGTTTTTGTTAGTACTAACATATCTTCGTTTCGTTTCGTTGTTTCGCTGAGACCAGGTACGAGCATATGGATTTACTGGAGTGTGTGCACCATATCCGACAACAGCAACGTACAAAGGCGATTCAAGATCAGCGGGAAAAATTATTCAGAGAAGGAAAGATTAAAAACAGGTAAACGAGAGATGCTGTCGTAAGGGGTCCTACAATGTGCTAGGCCGAGAGGCTGTTGCTCAGAGCTATGGGTTTTCAGGTATTAAGTAGCTTTTTCTCTGCCATATTGTTGCCACTGTGCATTGTGAAAGAACAAAGGGTTACGATAAGACCTCAAGCCGCTTTCAGGATAGTCGATACACATCTACGAACCTAATTCGTCTTAAATACTAGAAGAAAGTTTTTATTATAACGGTGGGGTATCGGCACTTATGGTAATTGACGTCATGGTCGTGCATCCTAACTGAAACCAAAACGACGTACCTGAGCAACTGTTTAATAGAAGGTTCGATCTTACAAGATATTTGGGTTGAATATGCCACAAAGTTTATAGAATCTTAGATCTCAGCGTCATTTAAAAAACATGTAGTGCTAGTGATGTTACTAGATCTTCCAAGGATTTTACTCTTAGCGACATAAATCTATAAGTAGATCTTTGATATTCTTAATAATAGGTCATTACTAATTTTGTGTGATACTTGTGACCATTTAATGGCTTGGACAGAAAGTTTCCTGACCTATTTTACTTGCTTTCAGATATGGCCCTTTCATGGTACGGTTTTGTAGTCTATATATAGTCTATATACGCATGTATAGACAAAACATTTAAAATTTTGCCTGCGCGCTGAATTTTAGTATCACTAATGGAACCTAATAGCTAAAAGAACTAAATAAATGCTAAGACACGTTTCAGCTGTGGTGAATGATAATCTAAGCGTGTGGCAGAATTCGAAAAGGAATTTATTGTAGTTAAATTATAGATGGCTACAGCGAACGCTGGAAAAGAGTGATATATGTGTTTAGCAATACTAAAGATTTTGACCCAATAAGGACTATTTCATTGAAAAAGATTCTCACCGAAAGAAACTAAAAGTATTTCTTCGTCAAAAAAGGTCGACCGTTTTTGAGCAAGTGGAAGTTTCACGCCTTAAATTCCTAATAGAGCACTGGTAATGTTTTCAAACCAGAAAACAAATCGTGAGCAACAACTAAAAAGTATGGTCTATTATTAAAACAAAAAAATAGATTTTGGATTTTACGTCGTACTAGTTGAATGGGTTGAAAACTTGATGCGCGGTTTTGAGGTTTTTTTTATACATATATACCTTGTTTATTTTGATAAAAGTAACACGCAATAGAGTTACTTGTCCTTTACTTCAAGCCGATCATGTTGCACCAAAATGTATCGTAGCTGTCAAGATTTTTTTGACCAATTACTCAGTGACCTGTGAGGAATATATTGTTCATATATTTTTTTCAGATACATGGAGGCTCCGCTCCCCGATATTTTCTCTCAGACGCACTTGAAAGATCCTTGGTAAAAATTTGTGTCAGCCCAAAATGTTTTTTGGCAGATGATGAAAATTCCGGCAGTTCCGTAAGGATCATTATCTGATGTAGCGTCTGAGTTATTTGTCTCAATATGATAAAAAAACATTCACAAAAAAGAAAAACGTCTCCTGGCAAGAATAGTTTTAATAGACATAAGAATGATATTTGAATGTCATTATTCAGCATGGTAAAATGTTACATAAATGAAAAAAGAATAGGAGAAAATAAATGTGATTTTAGAATGTATTAATATAGCCATTGTCCTGCTTGTTTCTTTCATTAAATCTTTCTTAATTGATTTAATATATTGAGGCCATTTATTTAACAGATGTATTACGTATTTTGTAAATTACAGCCATTTTGAGCTCGTTAATGTATTGAATCCGCGTAAAGTCAAAGTCTACTTCTGGCTGATTCACTTCACGGGATGTCACTTGCTAGGATTTCTAGCGAATAATACCAATTTTTCAAAGAGCATTAATTACTCTTAAACTTTTAGGGACTGGTTCCAGTCATTAGAATATCTGAGGAAACACTACCTATAGACGCACATAGTGAAAACACGGTTTACGTTAATTTTTATTGTTAATCCTTCAAGTTGTTTCTCTTCATTTTTTTTTCTTTTTTCAAAATGAGTCAAAGAGAATCTCAGTTCATTTACACAAACTTTCCATAGAATTTGCAGTTACATGTATAAAGTCGGCAAAAAGGACATTGCAACTTATAATGGTCTAAATAGTTTTCATGTCAGTTTAGGAAATACTATTGATCACCTCCAAAGAAAATAGCTATTATAGCACTGTTATTGAAATTAAGAGTCAGTTCAAAAGAAAAATCAACAATCATAAAGGTGTGTCAGCTCCTTATGGCGAAGGTCATCGAAAGATCATTAATGTAAGTATTGCTATAATGTAATTATAAATGTGTAAAGTACAGCTATAATATAAAGGTTGCAGGCAGCAGAATCACTTGGAAGCAGGTGTCTTGGGACAAATCGAGTAAGCTAAGTGACTGTGACGTTTGGAGACACGCAGTGGCCAAGTGCTTATGCTGCGTTATAAAAGATATAAATATCTTTTATATATATACGACGCAAATATTAGAATAAGGCAAATTTATGTCAATTTTCAACGTTTAGTACCTTCTTGAAATTCACAGCATAATTAATAGTTATAATCTTACAACCAGTTTGCATGACAGATCTGGTATGATAATATCACACATATTCTGAGTCACTAATCGAATAGAACTGGTGGGTTTTGGAAATAAAGAACTCTGTCGACAGGATACAGGCTATTTGGGCGTAGTCACGAATCGATAGGTTGACATAGTGGCCATACATGTGTGTAATGATGTAGCAAAAGGACATTGAAAATGTTTAAAATTCAAGGCTATTTAGCGTGGTGTTAGCGTGTGGCAAAGTCGGCCACTTTAGCTACGACTGCTCTGGTTTGTCTCGAGCAGGCGCTCGAAACGACAAAAAAAATCGCTCCAAATAACGTTACGCGAGTTTCCTCTCTCTGGCGACTAACAGACGACACGGATGGCGCAGCTTGCGCCGTCCCATGCAGATGTTTTCTGGCTCCAGAAGGTCGGACAGCTAAGGTCGAGCGAATTCGAAAGTAGCAAAAGTCGTAACAATATTTGTAACGTATTAATATGTTTCATCAGTCCTATATTTCTATGGAGCTCAACTCGTTTATGGGACTGAAACATGTTTCATTAATTAGTAATCATAATTAGTTCCATTAATCAAGTAATTAGACGAAGCACAGTGTTACTGCCGCTAATGATGTCGAATCAACTATCTTTGAAATGTAATTGTAGATTTGCTTGAACCTTTTTGGCTTCAATTGTCTTCGTAGAGAAGTCTTCATGTAGTTGAGTTTAATATGGACAGAGTATTGGTAATCAAGCCTAGGTCACTATCGTCTTTATTACATGTTGTTAAGAAACTCGCAGGTTTTCAGCAGGCTCACGGCTACTTTGGCAATAGGGGAAACCATAGAGCTCCTAGAGAGCCAAAAAACGGAAAGAAACGGAAGAGAGCTCTTCGTAATATTTACTTTCAGTTTTAATAAACACAGGGCCGTATTCCCCAAAATTGATGTGCTTCAGAACGTGTGTGTGCTACTTCATTTCACTTACTTAGTCAAAAAGTCTACGTGCTGTGTGACAAAGGCCAGCTTATTTATTGTGCCTTGCTAACAACTTTAGAGAACTTGACATATATATAGCTTCATTGACATGTGGGACCACCTGTCTGCCTACGGTAACGCTGTCTTCTCCCTTAGCATTATTTGATCGATTTAGGTAGCCCTTCTTTCAACTTAAACAGAAATGGAAGTAGCATTCACAATACTGGTAATAGCTGTTGTTTTTTCCTATCAGACTAACTCTTTTCGTGCTGTTGTTTCCGAGGGCCTTTAGTTTATTCACCTGTCTGTGTTTGTTTTGAATTTGTTAGATAGGTTTATCCATCTCCATTTCGTCATGCGTATTTCCTGCAGCAATAGCCGTCTTGGCGGGCTCTTATAAGCTGAACGTGCTGACCCGGGCTCTCAGTTAGAAACTTGACAACGGGATGTTCGAGTAAAATGAGTTCTTTGGCTTCGAACTATGAGCCAGTGCTCAGTTGGAAGACTTAAACCTGCGTTGTAAACTATCTAGATACCAATGCTTCTTGCCATGCTTGATTAACCCGATTCTCAAAGTTCCACATTTAGGCATATTTGAACCTAAGACACGGAGGCAGGTAGAAATGCAGCTGTCTAAGCTAAACTAAACCAAGTAGGTTTCCTTGGTTTCCCGTTGGCTTTGGGTGTTCTTGAGTTCGAGATAGCCCTTTTGGTTAGTGTTCCGCAGTACCCTACATATCTTCTTCTTGACAGTAGCTTCCCTAGCTAGACGATTAATCGATGGTCGCGCGCAAATGACGTAGACAAGTCGTCGAAGGATTGTTACTTCTTGTTATAAGGTCAACAAGTCAGTTGAGACGCGTCGGTACCGCATGAGAACAACCAGAGCCATGGAGTGCCTCAGGAGAGAAACAAAGTCCTCGATGGGTATTGTTTTCCCCATAAAGGGGGTTGTCGTCTTTAATAAACCGGCGCCGAATCAATGCACGCCGCTTGCTTCTGAGCAGACTATTTCGTGGCCGTTCACCCCTAGTTCTTCCTGCGCACCTAGCGTTTTAGTTACTTGTTTGAGTGTCTGGGCCCCCCGAAGAGGCGGCGGACAGAGTACGGGGCGTGAACACCACCGCTACCCTTTCAGACCTAAAAACAGCATTATAAGACTAATAGATAGCAGAACCTGTGCTAAGCTCCACGCGTTTCTACGCAGGTCTTCTGAGCCACGATGAGGGTTACTCGGTATCACCACGGACCACTGGCTCCGTGAGCAATATATATATATATACTAGTGTAGCCTCGTGGCGGCTTTCTCTAACAAGTACAGTATATGTAGATAATAATATATCTTTAGTGAGATGCGGATGGATACGCGTCAACCAAAGCAGTTATAGCCGCTGCTGTCCTGAGTAGCGTCGGCGCGACCTCTGCGTTAATCAACAGAGAAGAAGAAATGAAATGACGTAACATTCGACCGTTGCGAGCACCCTGCATTGGATGCGAAAGACTGTGTACAATTAGAACCACGGTGATTATCGGTGCTATACAGCATCTATTCTTCCATTATACTGCACTAGCAGCTGGTGTCTTGAGTTATTTGATTGGCCGTATAGCCGGACCCATATTTGATGGTGGTCTTTACCGGACGCGCGGTCTGGCAAGCGTGATTAGAGGAACCGACAGCGCGACGTGACAGACGGTTTCCGATGGACAAAGGCTATGGACCTGGAGAATAGCTACAATCGACAATTGCAGTAAAGCATGAAATCAGAAATTGTACATTGCCAAACGACTAACAAATGACTACTAAGTGGGTGGCGTCCGTATGCTTATGCAGAGCTAACAAGATCTTTTGCGTATTTATCGTGCTTTCCTATTCTCAGTGGGTTTATGATGCATTTGAAAAAACTTGCCCATATATATATATATATATATATATATATATATATATAATTCAGTTCTCCTTGGAAAAATTAGAGCTATAAAATCTTGTCAAAAGAAGGGGCATATACGAATGAAATAGTGACGTTGATAGGTATATACTGATTTAATACTTTATAATCAATATGCAATTATAATTATTGTTGTTGATATCCTCATTTTAAGGGACATCTCTTTCTAACAAAGTTTTCTGCCTTAACTCAAATAAAGTCCTAAAAAATGAGCTGCTTTTCATAATTGCTGAATAATAAGCTGTTATCGATTCGGCTGATGTAAAAAGGCGGTTAGCGTACCATATATTTGTCACAGAAGCACATATATTTAATCACCACTCTACTGAATTTCTTTAGTAAAACGGTGCCATAGTTGCAATTACTCACGTTTATGATGATCGTAAACGTATGATTATTCACTGTTCCGACGTCGAAACCTGCCAAAGTTACTGAAGACGGCTTGTATAATTGTCTGTGGAGGCGTCAGGAACCGTAACGAGAACGCTCGATTATTTTTACTGGTCCATTCTTAGTGATGTATGCATGGCAATAAAAGAGGAATATCTATTTGAACAATTAATCAGTGATAAATTAAGTAAAAAATTCATCCACAGCTGCTTTCACGCGCTTATGTTCGACGAGGGTTTGGAGAAGTTTGTTTCTTCCGTGGGTGTGGATGGAAAGTGCAAATTTACTGAGAACGCATATTATCTGACAATATCGAGCTGCGTGCTGTTTCTACTATGGGCTTCGCGTGTGACACTGGCAAAAAATTTTTTTTCTTATTACATTTTAAAATGGAACTGTATACTCCTTAATCCAGCCTCAAACTACAGGCCATATGCTGAAATTAGCACATCTGTACCCTAACGCAACTACTTTGCTTCTAATGCGGTCAGTTAGCCAGGTTTTTAGGTTCTATATTTGCCTTGACTCCTTTAGGCTCGATATCACTCTTTTTTTTTCCTTTCATGTTTGACAGCTTGAACCAGCCGAATGAGGGAGTTACACATGCCGCTGTACTGATGACAAAGATGACCGCGTAGATTCGGTAGCTAGAGTTGTAAATTCAATAGCCACTTAGTGTTACCGTAATAGACATCTATACGAAACCCGTTAGTGATGGCAAAAACATCCACTCTCTAGTTTGCTCAGAGGTACCATCTAAAAATATTTTATCTATATGTTTCCACCTATTTTGAGTGAATGAGTGCATTACACGTTTGTGATTTCCACAGCGAGAAATAGGACCATGATTAGGACATATTCTCATCTGGCCTTACTTGATCTCAGCTCAGCTGAGCTTTCGTTAATCAGAACGAGGGAAATTGACTGAACTCCTATCAAAAACATTCCATGGTCGACATTCTGTCAACTCCAAGAGGCTTGATGCCGAAGCTCCGATTGTAAATATGACAAATTGCCACCGTACAGCGTGCTCGCATGCGTCTAAGCAGCCGGACGTAGCACGTCAGATACAAGGCGGTTTCTTTCCTCTTCTTACCTTGACTAGATTGAGTACCTTGTTTATTACATATTGGTAGCCTTGGTCGGCCCGATTGACTCAGTGCATTGGTTGGTGACAACCTTTTGTGCAGCGTCCGGCGTATGGTTTTGCCTAGAGTGCATTAGCTCGTGGACAGACTTCTTGATGTCGGACGGTGGCACGAGCCGGTCCACCATTCTCTGCCTGTAGCAATAGAAACTTCCTGACAGGAATACAAGATCTTTTCTTAGCACCACAGAAAACTAGAGATCCGTGCGTTCGTTCTCCACATCCATATGTGGCTTAAACAGAGCTGTACATGTGGCCCGCTGGTGGGCAGTAACAGTACATGCAGGCATGATGGGTAAGTATTAATGGATGAAAACGCTGGTATAGTATAAGCGAATAAAGCGGTCGATGTGGAAGCTCTTTTCTTTTTGGAGAAAACACTAGTACTTTTTGGGTTCATCGCGCTCTGAGTGTTGTTGTCCTTATATCTACTTTTTTCATAACTGCACATCGACTTTTAGACTGGTCACAGACCTTGAACGCCAGCACCACTCGAGATCCTTAGGGTAAGCGTGGGTATTCGCGAGTACACAAGCTGACAGGTGCAATTACAATGTCATTTTCGATAAAGCTATAGCCTCTTTTTTCCATGGATGTACTGCGTTTGGCATGGTTAAGATCCATGCAAGCAATGTGAATAGAAAGTGTAAGGGTCTCGGTACTGATAAAATTCAGTGGTCTATAGAAATGATGTTCGGCAAATTACTCAGCTTCAACTAGTAATTGAACTTAGCAATAAGAATAGAAAAAATAATACACATCACAAATATACATGGAAAGAAGCGTTTGCATGCATGGTCATCTAAAATGTAGAAGTCCAACTTTTACAAGTCGAAGTTCATTTGGCTAGTTCAGTAACTCGTAATAACAGAAAACCCGTATTGGCTGTTCTACATCCGATTCTGATACATAGAGCCAATCTGTTTTAGCTAACCAATCAGCTTGTTGTGTGTTGTAAAATGTTATAGGCACGTTATTCATGGTAAACATATGTCATTGTGGTTGCAGTTTTCGTCGCTGTTTCACTATTTTGGCCTGAGATACTTTTCGCTACTAACTACGTATCCGACTCAATTTGCTTGAAACGACCCTACCGAGCGCAAGGGTTGAAGCGAACACACGTTCGAATCCATTGGGCGTACATTGGTTTACACAGCATCGATACGTCATACTTTGTCCCTTAACGTGCAAGTGGCTATTGTAGCCTGGAGTTCATTTCCGACTACCGCAATGGGCCTTACGGAATAAAGAAACGCGATCCTTAGTGGCTCCCGTTGCTCCTTGTTGTACGAGTGGAATTTAGTCGGCCGTCCGGGTGCTGAAGTCAACGTCCTCCATCGGCTACGAAAGAGTCAGCACAGATAAGGTGTATGAACAAATGAATCGATGCTTTTCGGTTCGTTCGAGATCGCCAATGATGGTTTCTTGCGAAACCAAGAAACAATCAGAGTTCATAGTTAATGTATAAATAATTAATTTCTGTATATTTATTACCATAAAGCTTGTACTCTAGGCTGCCTGACAGGAGAGGACAACTTTCTTTTAGTACGAGGACGCTGCCTACGCCGACCAGCATTAAATCTGTACTTGTAGCAGTGTCCCCTAAATATGGCTACAAAGCAAGATTCACATAATTTATTATTTAGTTTATTTCTATGCAGCGATTTCCTTTCTAGCAGAAGCTATTGCTTCAGTTTTATAGTTATACCACCTAATTTGCCTGAGTCTTAAAAGCGTTTCATGCCGAACATCTCGACCACGCAGCGGTACTATTTACTTACTGTATTTATTACTTACGTGTACTTGTAGCAAGTATTCGATCCAATGGTATCGTGGTATGTGTACGGGTAAGATTAAGTCACGACTCGGTTCGTAACACAATCAACACGCTGGTCCAAGTCGCCCAGCTCAAACGTTAACGGATCACTGTTAGTCGGCTAAACATGGCGTCCACGTTCCTGTCGCCATGTTTTCTGATCTTTATTAATGGTGCTCTTCGGCCAGTGTTACCATTATAATATGTCGAAACTCCCTGTCAAATGAACGACCATTCTTATATGTTGATAGCAGAGAAATGTTAATAGCGAAACACCAAGGTGCCAGCTTAGGGCAAGTTCAATACACGAACATACAGGTGTGTTAGTCAAGAAGAAGCATCTAATTGATACAATCGTTAGTATCGAAATATCGAGTAATCCTTCGTATGCTTTTTTTGTGTGAAAAATATTCGTACAACATTTTATATCGCAACGATTGAAGTTTTACACTAGAACAAACGCATTGGACTATGGGGGCTCATCAGGGGATAGTATAAATGATAAAATAACGTAGACAGCACGCGCCTCGTTAACGACTGACTATCTTTCAATAGGGTGCAGTTTCAATGGGCTCGGCTTTTTTTTTCTTCAATTTACTACTGTTTATTAGCAACAGTACGGTGATTCGTCTACAATACGGTTCGTTTGTGAGTTTTTAAAGTAGTCGATTCTTTTTATCTACGATTTACGCCTGACTTTAAACCATATAAGTTTGTTAGATTTTTTAGGTACACAAAGTAGGCACGTGAAATTTAATATTAAGTCGACCAAATAGTAAGAAGTAATCTGTAAACTGCACAGATGCGTTGAGCTTTTTGCCCTGTCTACATGGGAGGAGTTCTAAGAGTCATTGGCCGACAAGTTGCTCTTATAATGATATTTGATGTTGAATCCTGCCGTGGAGTCCCAACTAAGCTTGGATTTCTGGTTTATTCATCAGTCAAGTCTTACGTATCCTTAAATAGGTAGTTAGTTTTTCAACAATGGACCCATGTCAATTTTGCAGCACAGCCCGCAAATACAGAAACGGTACAGATTATAAATACTTTCGGTTTTTATTTTCTTTCAAGTTTATATAAAGCGGAACCGCACAGAGCCTTAAAATCAGAACTTGTGGACCATTGTATATATATATATATATATAAAGTGATAAGTAAATCGAAATCCTAATTCCGATTTTTCGGAAACATCCATAATATTAAGTAATAATATGAGCAGCATGAGGAACAACATTTTACATATTTCAATAGCTTTTTTGATGCGCTTCCACATCTCGTCTACTGAGGCTGCAGACGTCTACAGATTATTGGATATTACAAGAAATACTTACTGCTATTTCCTCCCAATATCTAGGTAAGTAAAAATATTAGGTAAGATTGATTGGGGTTCTTTATTTGTGGATTCTGTCTCCGCGGTGCCTTTATCCCAACGAACATTCTATCGACAGAAGATGGACCTTTTTTTTTTAGGGAAGCAAGAGCTTACTTTGTATTTTAGTGGATGCACAGCGCCAAACTCGTTGTCTTTCTGATATTCCATTATGAACATTAATATTGATAAACTATTTCATTAGAAAGAATACATGTTTTTTGTGATATTTTTTGGTGGGTATTTTATCACAGCAGACTGAAAATCAAACTTCCCATATTGAATATTATTCAACCATTAACAAACGATCATTGACCGAATTGATGATCGATGACAACAATCGATAATCAATTAGTCAACGATAGGGGGGTGGGGGATAATGACTTCCTCGAAAGAGTAAACTTCGTAGAACATTTTTTTATTTGTTGTTTTTGTTTATTTATTTACAAACACTAAAATCTGTTTAATAAACAGGTTCCATTGATAGCCATGCACGGCTTGATTGCGTTAAAGGTCCATTTCATTCAATAGTTATACAATGTGCATATGGGCTCTGCGTCGCGGCCCACTTAATTTCGCTTGTTCGTTATCGGTAGAGATCGCAACATTGCGTATAGACTAAGTACACGGGCCTTCGCACTTTGTGCACAAAACTAGTTACTGAATCCATTGAACCTTTCTGTGGATTCTCAGAGGTCAACATTCGTGTTTTTGCAGTCACAATAAGGCCTCTCATCGCTTAAACAACTGCTTACAAATCTGTTCGTCCTTGAAGTCGAGAATAGATGTGATCGACTGATCGTTTGTGAGCATCTTTATAGCTAAATACAGTTTGCGGTCCCAGTCTAATGGCACAACACGTGTTACATAATCGGCTCTAATAATTCGTACATTTTAGTCGTCCTGGGTTAACTGGTAGCAATGGTGAACAAATAAGGATAGGTATGTTATAACCCTCTAAATGACATACTTGCTTGCTCTTATAGCATTATGTAAAAAAGAAAAAAAAACATAACATTTTCAAAAAACATGCGCGCATGTCTCTGTTTGCCGTAATACCCTTATTTCACTTAGTAGCATACGAGGCCCGAGCAAGAAATAGAGGTTTACTGGTATCGACTGTACAAATATATCCATTCATCACAGGCGCATATCGTAATTTGCATGTATCTTTTTGAGTTGTTGTTAACGGTGTACACCACACATGTTGCGGCAGCTCTATAGCAGCAAGTGAACTATAGCTTTTGCAGGTGATTGTTTATCTAGTTAGAATCTGTTTGACACCATTCATCACTTTTCAACCTCTAAACTCGTCTCCATTTCGAAAACAAAGACATAAGATGACGGAATATGAGCTGGCCCAACTCAGCGCGTCTGTTGCTTCGATTTCGCTCACTTCTTCTTTACTGTTTCCTATTTGAAAGGCTTTATACGCTGTGTCCCTGCTTGACATGTTAACACAACGCAGTGTGTCGTCTTTTTTCCAGCCTGTGTCGGCTACCCATTAATCGCCAGTTCCACAGTTTAGTCAGCCAGCCAGCCAGCCATCCAGCAGTGGATTCATCAAACAAAAGCCTCTAAAAACGTTTTTCTATTGACACTACGCTCGATCGCCCTACATGGCTTAGACCACCTCTTTCTGCCTAGTTTCTGCAACCCTGCCGTCTCAGCGACTGCAAAGGTAGCTAGTCACATTTCCCACTCGTGTTTGTCTCCCGTTAAAGAGATGTTACATGGACACTTCTGCGACACACTGGTAACACCCATGGCTAGTAATGTCAGCAAAGAACTCAGCACCCATAGAAAGGATCATCGCTCAAAAAAGCCGCGGCCACGTCAAGTATTTCCGACCGAAACTAACTACTTTTCTCCCGGTTGGGACTGCCGTCGCCGCTCTGGCACTTGCGGCATATAATACGAATAGTGTCTGAATACTTTCGCATAACAGATCCTGACTGAAAGAGGGAAAAGGACGGAGAACGAAATCGCGAGACAGGTCGCGGGCAGACAGTAAAAGCAGACCTGCAGGCAGCGCTGCAGTAGAGGTTCGGGACAGCGAAGCAGCGGGAATCTGCCTTTGGCTACCAGGATTATGTCGTGTTGTAGCTACCAGCCGATGTAACATCTTTCGAAAGAGAGAGAGAAAATGGGTATTTGTATGGCCGGGATATAAATGGTAGATGGAACATCGTTGTAAAAGTTGCCGCTTAGTGTTTTAATCACGATTTCAGCTAGTGTCAACGAAAGGAGCGATACGGGACGGGCCATGGCGTGTGGTAACGTCGGGAAGAATGGTTTAAACAGTGCAACGAAATTGTGCAAGAAAAGCTGATAAGTAAGCTATTTCGAGGGACGTATCTCAAGTTTCATCATCACATGTGTCAGTCCGTTATTTCAGTCAGATAGAGACATACATTTGTATCGGCGTAACTCTTCTGATAATGAGATGGAGGAAGAAGAAGACAAATTCGTGATGCCCGGCAATATGTCCTGCACTGCCCACGAACTCGGGCAAGAACAGAAACTTGCGTCGCTCAAAGCGAATTTTTCTAATATCTGTCACGTAAACGTCTGTTTGTTGTTATTAAAAGGAAATATTTTTAATTGAAAAAACATATTCGTTTTACGTGGATAGTTTCGTTCGTGAAGAGAAAAGGTAACGGCGATTAAAAAAAAGACTGATTCCTTTATCACAAAGCTATTCGCAAAGCAGGACCCTAAAGCTTTCACGTATAAGCGTGCTTTACTTTTTAACCTATTATTCTCGCTAAAACGAATCTGTTTGTATATAGAGCACATATAACATGTGGTAGTTAAGCGCATTTTCTATTGTAGTTTATCGTTTCCTAGCATTGGAATGGCGTCTTCTGTCTGCCGTTCCCTCAGTCCAGTATTTAAATCATCATAATTGATTCAAGAAGGTTAATTGCTATCATACCAAAAGATAATGTTATTCAGAATGCTACTTTCGGAAATGTTCTTCGCGAGGTGGAATTGTTTCGTAGAACTTCTGAGGATATATATCGTATAATACATACAAGACAAACCTAAAATGTATAACAATATGAAATAGCTAACTGTTTTTAATTGTCTGATGTGCCCCTAAACGGCATCCATAGATTTCACGGTACATGTGAGATAGAAGACGTTTTTCATCCGTGAATTTGTTGATGGGGCAATTCCTTAGTGTGTGCATGAACCGTGAAAAGGTTTCACAAAGGAAAGTATTCTTCCGAGATTCGACGTTTTATCGTTAGGGTAAACTGAACTTTAGCGCTGGGGAAAGAGATTTGTTTAATCAGTCAATATATGGTAAATGGAAGAGCTGCGCGGTTGACGTTGGTGGAATTCCACTGAGAGTCTGGTAAATTGGGTTTTCAGAAGCAGTGAACAGATACGGTAAATTCTTCGCCTCACACTTTCCGTATGGTGGCTGAACTGGCAGTACCGCTTTTTTTTCGACGGATCTTCCAATGCAATATTTGCGTAATATATACACATATACCTGCGTTGATTCAATTTTTCCGAAAAGGACCATCTGTTTGCAAGACACTAGAGGTGTCTCAACAACCTATTAGAGTTATCAGTTAGAACCTGATGCATTTGCGAGTTTTGTGACAGATTACTTTAGATCTTCCTGGCGAACATAGGATAGTTGTATCATACATAGAATTGCCTGATAATATATGGTCGTTTTGACATATATAAGATCAGCCATCGACAAAGTCTTCTCTGCTGTGGATAACCGCGCCTACTGGAGGGCCCCACAATGATCTGGCGTTGCGTCTTTGTAATCTCTGTTTTCAAGCTATCGCTGCCGTTCTCTGCAAGGACCTTTAGGTCGAAATGCGAATGCGAATCTTGACTAGTGAGATAGTCGCCTGTGCCGTTCGTCTCCTGATTGCTAAAACCTCACAGAAGAATTGGATCAATTAAAGTTATAGAAGTATACTGAACGCATCCAACAGTCATAACATATTTTGTGTGAGTTCTACAAAACAAGCGAGAAACATCTACACATTCTCTTTTACATTGTCCCTTTCCTGGCCTAAAATAAGGGATCCCACACATCATTTCATGGTTCGCAAGTATACACACAGACACGAGTCCACGGAGGATCAAGCAAGCCGTCGCTCCTGCCCGCATCCTCTTATTCAAATGATACCTATTATGCCCGCCTGCACTATCGTATGGTGGACTACTGAGCGCATAGAACAGTTATCTATCCCTATAAAAACCCCATCTAATGTGAGCTGCACTTCCACGTCTACTATGTGTTTGTTTGTATTCCGGCTGCATGGGTGAAAAAGAGCCGCCCGTGGGGCTGGTGGAGGTGACGGCCTGCGGGTATCCGCAAATGCGTTCATTGCAAACCCACATGCAGCCACGGCACCGCATGCTCCTTTTACAAATGGGGATCAATTCAGTCGACTCCTTGGTAGGGAAGGGGTGACAGAAATTGGCTCAAAGGTTAGTCTCTCGTGCGAGGGTGGTTTTCATAGGGTAAAGGGTAAGGCGGTATATGAGTGGCCAAACACGGCGGCCTGAGAATGATATGGTACGCAAGAGATTCTCGTCGTCATCGTCGTTCATTTTGCTTCGCTGCCTAGATGCTGCCTATTAGCTACTGGCTGCCGACTGCTTGCCTACCTCGGAACGAAATAGGAATTCCTTAATTTAGAACTGCTACTGCGCGGACTTCGAGCAGCGACTAGATTGCAGCAGTCCGGCCTAGTAGCCTTTGCGCGGCGGTCGTCAGTCAGCACCGGGAGTTCATCCACAGTTGCCACAACCCGGCGTATTCGGTCCATAAAGCCTTTCGCTTGGTGGCGGGGGTGGCAGCAATTTCTGGCCAACGAAAGTGGTATTTTTTGGGGGGACCACTGCCACTACTAGTACTACTTTTACGACAATTACAAGACAGCTACACATGTACTCAGCCACACATACATACCAACCAACATGCTCCGAGGGGAGTGAGTCTACTCGGATGCTACCCAAAATGCTGCATTGTACACGCACTATGTCGTGGCGAGCGGACCCCAGCGTACCGGGTCATTGCTCGGCGGAGTTAGAGCCCAATGCTGCAGACGGCATCATGCCGCCCATTCTCGAAAAAAAGGGTTGCGCTATGGCGCCGACAACGATCGGTAGCTTGTCTGGTCGCCTCTTCGCCCGTCTGAATGCGAGCGACTCGATCCGCGCCGCCAGGGCGGATAGCACGGGACGAAAAGGAAGGCTGCACAGCTCCGAGGAAACCGCGTTGATCGCAGCGAATCTGCTGGGGACTGGAAGGACGGCTGGTCTCTATGCAGCGGAGCTTGCCCATGCGTGGTCCCCATTGAGTGTAGGTAGCACGGGAAAAAAGGGGAATGGCCATGTTTGTTGATGAGAGTTGGTGGCTGGCTGGCTGGTGAGGTTTTTTTGGTAGCGGCTCGCCACAAACCCCGTCTAGACTCGGAGTCCCTTTTCTTGTCATGGCAACTTACGGCAAATGCAGCTCACTTCAAAGCTTACGACTATCACCACCACTGCAACAACTACGAGCGTCAACGTGTGAGGTGGACGCTGCCATCGTCAAGATCATCACCACGGACGCACATATACGGCCGGACCCCAGCAGACTACCATTTTCTACCAGCCGAGAACCGCTAACTGGTTCATAACGTGGCATAGCAAATGCAAGACGAGCAACTGGTAAACCGCTCGATGGTGAAAGCTTGAGGAAAAGACGTGGCTCGCTGGGAACGATGGGACATCGAAAAGGCCGATTGCAAAACACACACTTTGACTTGGATAATGAGACTTTGTGAGTGAGCCAGGCCGACTGACAATTGATAGCCGAGAAAGCACCGTTTTTTCGAAACAAAAATATGTCGAATTTCACAGAAGAGTATGTAAAACTGTTCGGATTCTTAAAAAAAACTACAGCAAACTAACAATATATAATAGTAACGAAGATAACGATTACAATGCTGCTAATAAACTAAGCGGGTGAGAATCTGCCATGTGTCCTATTATATTGTAGATATGTATATACGTATACTTAGTTGAAAATGTCACACAGAGAAAAGTAGAACTAGCGCCATGTATTCTACTTTAAACCTAGACTTTGTATCATAGCTGCCGCCCTGGTGGCCGGCCTCAAAAGGTACCGGGCTTCCAACTTATGTCCAGCGACGCTTATTGCAATGCCAACCCATCAGGCGGTTGCGTCGAAAAGGGCAAATATAGAATAATTACTGTCACTACATTAGTTTAGCCGAATTAGCTATAACAAAAGGCGCAATGATAATCTTCTCCGCTAGGGTTAGGCTTTATGGCAAGGACACATACACTCTACAGTTGCTTGTCTTGCTGCATCTGGGAGTACTTGAAGTACGTACGTTAGATGCTGTACAAAATAAAAGCCACTTGTGGCGCCGCCATCTAGTTGCATGAAGTAACACGAAATGGTTTGTTTTCTTAGCAGACCAGTAAGTAATGTATACGGGTGTGTATGTATATGTCTTAGTATAACTGCATGTAGATCCTGCCGATACAAATATTACGTATTTCTGTATAGCTAGTAAAAGCTACCGCCTATTTCATTCTTCAAAATGTTCTAAGTGTTTGTTGCGTTCTTTGTTGGATTAATGTAAGAGTTGAGTCCCACACACATATTTATATCGCCACTAATGCACGCGAATGCTTCCGGGTAGGTTCTTGCTAAATCGAGCTCCATTAACGTTATGTACCGAATTTAGGCCAGGTCTCCATGACAATTTGCCCTGTTGACTGAATTCACTATTTCTTGTGGACGAAGAAATGTGTAAAATTCTAGAACGTTAATTGATTGACAAGAGGGAAAAATTGAAATTCCATGCTGCTGTTTGTAGAACATCTTTTTGAGAAGCAGACCGAAACGACTTAAAATATTAAAGATTCTTGTAAGATATGGTAGTTACATCAGGTAACAGAAACATGGCGTCCGATTTGTTCGCATTGACAGTTTTCTCGGAACTGGCCTTTGCGACTGATGTTTACGCGCGCCTTTAAGACGGCTCTGACCACGCCTTGATTCCCTCTCAGTTGTCACTTCGAGATAGGAAAAGCAATCTTGCAGCGCAGCTGGCTCATTCACAACACTACTCATTGCTTCGCTGTGTAAAGGAGCACCATAATAGCATATATATAGATGTGTATGTATATATATATATATATATATATATATATATATATATATATCGCGTCATAAACGGCCACGTCGGTCCACAACGAGCCCAAGGCGAACTGTCGTTTCTCATTTCACAATGTTGATTTCGATTTCTCTCGGGTCCTCGATCAACTCGATTGTAAAATACGGTCAGTTAAGATGTCGCCGCTCAGCATCATCCGCGCGCACTGATTTAATGTAACTACCTAAATGATTGGTTAAGTATTTGGCTGCGTAATCTGAATAAGTAACTTATACTTTATTCGGATATCCTCATCGTATACAGTCTGATGTGCATCCTTGATGATGAGATTTCCATCAGAAAACGATACATCGCGCTTCCCTTTGCTCTATTACGCACAAAATTCTAAGTTTTACCATATATGACCTTACAACATACAACACCCTGTACTTGTTGTCGAAGTGAAGTTGCGTCACGTCTTAGTAATCCTCTACTCATATGAAATGTATATGAATCGCGTTTATGTTTGTGTTGCTTTCTACCGAAAAAAATGTGCGCTACCACGACGAATATGCTTTTGAGAAAAACGTTTTTTTGAAACGTCTTTCGCGTATCGCTGATACCTTTAAACGTCTCGGACTACCAAGGTGTCAATAAGATACTGAAACAATTTAAAGCTAATGGTAAGATCAGCTTCACGTTTTTTAAATTTTGCAGTCGAACAAGTTCCGAACAGTGACCCAAGTCACCGCGAGTGAAATTCCATACCCGGTATGCATCGCAAGTTCCTTTGCCCAAGAAGAAGAAGAAGGAAGATTTCTTTTCACTCGTATAAATTCGTTAGACACAATAACTTGAATGACTAGCTCACTGACTGAGGAAACCAGACATAGGTAGTTCAAACCCTGACAACAACGATGCGCGTTATTACAGTTTGTTACAATACCATAATTTTTTCATAGAAACGGTGAACGGCTTGGTAGAACCCACGGTGAAGTACACATTCACGGATATGTTTTATTTGTCCAAATCCGGAGCTGTTCCTAGGACTATGCGTGAACAAAGACAGATATTTCGAAGATATTTTCTGCTTAGTTCAAAATTATAATTTCTAACGATTATGACTATTTAATACAAGAATAGCGATTGTTAACTTTCACAATAGTCCTTTTTGAATAGGCAAATAATTTTTTAATAAAAACCATGTGTTATTCATCGATGCAAACTCGCTCAGATGTTGCATAAATACGTCACATGCGAAAAATTGTAGCAAAACAAAACTTGGGCTTGACAACAGGCTAAAAGTCTTAAAAATTCAAGGAGTCTAAAATTCTTCAAGTTTAATTTGACGACTTTAACAATAAATATCCAGCTGTATTAAGAATCGCTTTCTGAACTATTTCGAAAAACCTCCGAGACCTTTAAATCTAAACTCTATTGAGGCTTCTCTAGTTCGCGTCATGGAAATCTTCCGTGGACTTTTCAGAAGCTGCATGAAAACTGGCAATGAAGCAGACTATAGATTTCAGTCAAAAACAGAATTTAGTTTACAGTTTCTACAATTACAATAAAAATTAGTAGGTTAGATAATAGTAGATTTTTGCGCAGCTTCGAAAACGGCGCGCTTAAAATAATTTAAAGTCATGATTTTGAAATGATGAATGAAGATCGGATTTTTTTTTTAGCACCAAGAACCTCGGGTAAAGTCATTCACATTACGAAAAAACCGCTTGCCAAAATTCATCGAGATTTCTAAAATCTAATTCAACACGACGGAATAGTGTCTTCTACTTCGCCGTGAAGAACAATCGAAACAATCATAAAAGAATTACCCTAGCCAATCCCATTAGCCTGAGGTAAGAAACAAGTTAATTCATTGATAGGAACGGTACTGTAACTAATTATCGTTGGACGCGTCCGATCACGGCCAAATTCATTCGAAGTATAAAACTGGGTAAGGGAATGACACTACCAAATTCATGATGGCCACTTTACGTTGTATGAGTTCTTGATGTGTTCCCATACAGTCTTCCCTAATGAGGCGTTATACTGTATATCGAATTGGGATTAGTTTGTCTAGAAGGATATTTGCGTTCAAAAAAAAATATTAAGTTATTAATTTATTTTGTTTCCTTAAAATCAGGAAAAGAAGCAGTATCTTTAATTTCAGTTCCCTATAGAGCTCGCTAAAAACCATGCCAGACGTCATGCGAGCGTTCCAGTGTTAGAGAATTATTTGTACTTTTTCAGCGTTAATGTCTTTATTGAGAAGTACTTCAGTATATTATATCATACTATCGTATTTTTCTTTTGTTTCTATGACTGTGTGATCATACCACCATCATACGTACCACCATAAATAAAGATTATGGGCAACGAGCTACGTGCTGTAGTACATCACCCATTCTATTTAAGACATTCATCCAAAACACGATTTTTTTACTTTAAAAATTATATAAATTGATCTGTTTATACGTCATTTCTGTTTCGTACGCCTTCTGTTGGATGTAACTGCATATGCATTGTATACTTTTTGTAATAATTGAAGCCAGAGAGATCTAAGGCTACTTCAGGCCGACAACCCGTCAGAGTCCAAAAAAACTGACGAATATATTATAGCTACATGCTGAATGTCACGCGAGTATGAAACACTATGTAATAAAAGCAATCATGCGATTTGACAACAATTTATGTTAATTTATTCATTGAATGTGGTTTGGCCCGTATCTCGTTATTCCAGAGTTTGTAACGCCTATGATAATCACCATTAACAAAAAAAACTGACCTAATCGTTGGTCCACGGCATCCTAATAAAGATATGGATTATGTTTTATTTCGTCGTCTTGCTGGCATTCTTCTGCAGAAAGGAATAGAAAAGGACGGCTTTAGCTAAGACCATTGCCGACAGTTTCGAGTGGACCTCATGTACACTTAGAAAGCAAGGACTACCCCCCGACATCGAAAGGCTAAGCTTAAAATAGATGAAAAGAGTACGAATGAGTAAGCTAAACGCTCTGCCTACGACCTATTTATATCGCTTCTTGCACACTCGTCAGCCCGAGGCAAACGTGCGCTCTTGATCATTACTACAGGAGTTACAAACTGAATAGGCCGAGATTTTTATTGGTCAACGTTTAAGCGAAGTTGAGTGATACGGAACAGCTAAAATGAAGTAACTGATCTATTATTGACTCTATATGAATAGGGAAGATTATGTAGATAATTATCTTTAGCCTTACCATAGCATGGCAGTGCTTCCTAAGACAAACACACTAATGTAGAAAAAATGAGTGAACCAATGAATTTAATCATACTGAACATTGCTTTTTTTAACTTACTTTGTGACACTGTAGTGTAGGCCCACAAATATGTAACAAGGTTCCGAAATACCGGTGGCTCTTCTATGGGCTCTCGCTTAGTAGGCCGGTTTTGATCAGAAAATTATGTTAACGACGTGCATTTTTTATGTCCGTTTAGTGAGCGTCGTTCATGTCGATGCTACCACAGTAAAAGCGAGCCACGTGCCGTTCGTTCATGAACAGAATACAACGATAGCCATTGGCAAGCTTCTCTACCAGCTTGAACATTTTAACCATTGTTCTTGTTAACTATTACAAAACATTAGTTGAACAGTTAGCGCTTGTCATACGAGGTCGTGAGAACGAGCAGACTGACCGGATGTCGCCAGTTGGTCGCCACAAAGCTTCTGTCAGTCTGTCTTCAAATCCTTTAGGCTTTTTTTTTCATGAAATTCCTATGCTTCCTCTGCCGTCGACATTACTTGATTTTTCAGTGTTGAATGCTGGATAAAACAGCGTGAGCGTACGCCTTTTTGTAGCAGTCGGTGCGTCTGCGTATATTCTCATTGTAGTCGTCGATGGCTATGTAATGACACCCTCGATATCTGTGTAGTTCCAAAACGTTTGCACAACGGTCCGAAGTTCCCTTGATGTAGTAGTCCACAGCATTTGACTGGTGCTCGCATTCTGCGGTAATTACTCGTCGCCGCTATTCGACAACTGCGTCGTACTGATCCGTCTGCCCAAATATTATTGACCAATTCTACATCTGGTGGGATATACACATACCGTTCCCTGATGCATATTGTTCGACCGTACGAGGCTCAACGTTATTCGCAATGCCAGTGTAGTACACGCTACGACAACCCCCCAGGTTTCGCCGCGTTGCAGGAAAACCCCTCCGCTCCTTAACTTTCCCCCATCTATGCCTTCAGCTTTCATTCAACTCTTTTACAGTTTGCGTCCCATATTTTTCAGTACCCATTGCTGAACCGCCAACCTGTGTTTACTTGCATTGATGAAAACGAGCAGATACAGAAGAATCTCGACTGGGTACAATACGAAGTCTGCGTCGATGCCTGCACGAGCCACCGATCGGCCAGTTCAGTATCTGTGTGGCTGTCACCATGAGCATTATTCAGGCCGATTCAGCCTCTTGCCAGGTACCGCAGTCATACCAATTTTCAAACAACCACAACCTTTCCTCTGATGCGCTTCCACTGGGCTTCTGATAGATAATTGTGTGGGACTATGGACGAACGTGATGCAGTATATACAGCAGATAGATAAGGGGTGTAGTGCGTACTGATGGTGACGGCAGCCTGTCTAAGAATTTCCATCGAAGGAGAGAGGCCTTCATCTATAAAGCTGAATACGTGAGAAAACATGCTTCATTGTAGATTTGCGGTTCGTAGCTTTTAGAAGGTAGAGGCTGTTTGTTTTCCTTTGTATGTCTGTTTATGTACGGTAAAAAATGTACGAGCGCACAGAACTCAAAGCCTAGTAATTTCGATACCATATGTGTGACACTTATTAGTATTTTTCTTTTTATAAACTTGTGATTTGGCACCTACGTGATCGACACTGATGAGTGTATGGGTGCGTATTCGCTAATATGGTAACTAAGTTGAAAAAGGATCGAGAGCAAAGCGAGGTATAAAATCCTATTTCAACCTGTGTATCTCTTCAAAGTCCCCGACAACTTGATACCCGAGTTATTTGATGTCCCACGGCAAAAGTCATCTCTTTCGGAAATGGAAATAATTGGCAAGGCGTAGTGGAAGGCATTGGCGTATTACAATCGAAGATGATCAAAAAGACAGCTTTTTTTTGCAAGCCAACGTCTCTAGGGCAACGAAACCCATCTAGTAATACTCATGATTTGGCTCTACACACCACTAAATATGCCTGCATTTCTGTTAGTAGAGAAAACAGGCACTGCTCGGTTCATATGTTCCTTAAGCAGAAGATAGTACCTGCTGGCCTCCTTTTGGTAATTGTCGTACGAGGCGCATTGATCGTACAAAACTAGCTATGAAAACCAAAGTCGCTTGGTTGGTTCTCGTAAGCGATGCGCTTAACATCTCATGGTACTACGTTACTATGGAACCATCGTTTGTCACAGCCGTAACACAGATCCACCGAGTTACATTACACCATAGAGTTGCCGCTCCAGTCAACTCGGACAAAGTTGGCAAAGTACTACGAGAACTTTCATTGCAAGAGACTTGCTTTACCGAAAGATTTGCCCGGCTAGTCTTCAGCGGCTGTAGCAGCGAGACGTACCAAGGATGCCAATGATGCGACCAGCATTCACCGTTAGATATTGCCTTAGAACCGGCAACGACGATGGCGACGGCAAAGAGAGCCTCACACTGAGAAACAACTAGAGAAGCCGCCTGAGGCGATAGAGGGTGCCCCAGGGTCCATAGAGGATAGTCGTCTCTGTACGTGTGAAGACCAACGCGCCGAGTAAACGGAAGGCCTTCGACCTCTGTTGTTGGTAGACCAAGCCAAACTGCCTTCTATGTTGAAGATAGGATCGCACATCCCTTAGCAGCTCACCCCTCAGCGTTAGTCTTGCTCGCTTATTCCCCGCCGTATCTCCAATCCCTTTTTACCCCAAACCCCCTGAATGTTCCTCTTATGTTCGCACTCCCTCATACCTCACTTCGACTTCACTCTCCCTCGATGTGCGCTTCACTGCCCGGCATGTTCATTCTTCATTCACTGATCGATCCGCATTCCTGCGCGGCAGTCACAGCCGCCGCGCTACCATAGGCCGACATAGAAGTCTGTCTATTCAAGCTTACCACACGACCGACCCGATGCTTTCGCTATTCCTTTATTCCGCGCGGGAACGAAGGATCACCGGATGTGAGGGTCTCTGTTGACCAGGACACTCGCCCAGTAGCTAGGTAGAAAGATGTGTAGCCCTCGTCTCCGCCGAAATGTGGCGCTCCATCACAGTCACCTACGCAGCGCCATGATAATGTTACGGAGGAGATGTGACCGAAACATCGCGGTTGACAAGGTGACAAGGCCCCAGAAAGAGCAGCCGCATAGTCTTCTTGCTCTGAAATCCTTATGAAAGCGAGCGGGAAGTGTGGAGTGGAGTTGCGTTGTACGTTCGTTTTAGTTGCCGATGTACCTTTACATTGCGAAAAAAGTGCTTGAGATAAATACTTGTAAATAGTGCTTGAACGGGTTGTTATTATTATAGAACAACTTTGTATAAAAACGTTGGCTGAGTTTTATACAGGAGAGGTTGGTACGGTTGTTCGAACGGCTACATTAGAAAGTTCTTAGAATTATATTAGAAGCATATTATAATTAGTAGAATAATCGCATGTTTTTGTTGTTTTTTTTTTGTAATACGTACCAGAATCTTAGAGTCATGTCTAAGTCCATAATGGAAGAAAAAGTTGCATTATGCAGCAAAGACTGTGTCGTGAGATAACTAACATCATATTTATCACTAGACATTTGGAAACGAAGAATTATTTCGAATTTCAGTTACTTAGAATCACGTGCCCGAAAAACCGCACAACCCAGCATTCTCATCGATGGTATGTATATGTGCATCACTTGTTATTAATCTTTCTGTTTAGTTCGATGTTTGCAGACAAGTCAATATGATTTGACAGTTTTGTCAATTTGGTCGAAGCTATGTCAATTAATTGTTTTGTCGAAATCTCTGTCGCAATTAATAGTACGAACCTAAAGCCTCGTACGCTGGCTTGGACCAATCGACCTGTCTTATGATGGATAGCTATATAGCTCGGCAGTTGTGGCCTAATCTAATATAGCTCGTGAGTAGCGTCGGGCCCCTTGATGTCCGCCGCGTTGGCAGATGTTGATATGTTTACTGCAGGTGTACATATGTTCGAAAAATGGGAAATATTTATTGATGGGCTCCGTGGCCTAACCTCTTTGCACATGCTGAGCACGTGTGCATGCCATTCACGACACATGCGCTCCCGGTGCTCATGGCTTTCTCACTCTTTCCTATTATGTTGATAATAATTGGAAACGGTAATGACTCGCTTGTTACGCATAATTTACTGATCGCTTCCAAGAAGAGAAAATTTCCAAACAATCCGCACAATGCTGAGGCGTTGAGCTTTTAGAACCTTAACTTTAGGCTAGATTAACATTACCGTTGTATCTAAATGCTGGTAAGTGATCTTTTACTGTGGCTCATCGTCATATGCAAACATCGGCAGACGAAAAATAGTTGTTTGAGTCAATGCGGCGTACTGTTGCGAGACACACACTAAAGTTTCAATGAAACGGCTGCGGTCGCTGCTACCTTCGAATAGGCTAAAATAGGATCGTCACCGATGATTTAGTCCTATTATGGGGAAAAATCGCCCACCGACAGATAGATTGTAATACAATATTACAGCATAGCAAAACAGTCGAAAAGTCTAAGCTGCAAAGTGCAGATGGCAGAGCTGTCGGCCCCATCAGCAACAACGGGCAATAGAACCTCCCTACGCTGACGGACAGGAGCCAGCCCCCTCAACGTTGGAATATTCCACCAATCAACAACAACAACAAATGCTCATAAACTCCTCGTAAAAGGACGTGATAATCGATCTGACTAGTAGTATTATTATAATTAACGATTTCTGCTGCTCTCATTTTTGCTTTCGTTAGCTTGCTTCGTATTCGAGCGCTGAGTTTTTGCTTCGCTGACGGTGACAGTGATTCGACGTCATTCCTAACGGCAGAGTCTAACGTAGCCGAAGCGTCGTAAAGAAACGTTCTAACACATTCAACAGTATCAATCAAATATCCGAACACCTCTGTCTATACTTCATTTTCGTTCGTGGTTGCCCTTGGCTTATCATCCACCTTGCCCTTTTCCCTTTTCGTCGGCCGCACCATCGCAGCACATGTATTCTACCTCGCGGTCGTTGCTGCTGCCACAGTTTGCTTAAATCATAATTCTTTATTATTATTATTATTATTATTAAACACTCCCATGTACAGCCGTGCACACAGGCGTGCACAGATTAATGCGGACACGCCATACGTAGACCATACGGGGTGGTTACAGCGGTGGACGCCACACGGCTGACGATGGTCTCATAACATGCACTTCGTTCTACGACCGTCAAAGCCCGCCATAATAGAATCGCGGTTGGTATGTTGTCTACGAGAAGATGGTCACTCACCGTTACTGCTATCGTTATTATTACTGTTCCGAGCCGTTTGCTGCCGACGCTTTCTGGTTCTCGGTTGGTCGTAGTGTTTACTAGATTTAGCTCCAGCGCCGGTCGCTACAGCGGCACGAGTCGACAATGCACGAGGCCTCGACGAGCCTTGGACACCTCTTTCGCCTTCTGTGCGCGGCAGTCGAGAGTTTTCGTGTCGCGGAGTGGCTAAGTGGCTGCGGGGCATAATGACGAAAAGCCTATATGCGTATAATATGATATGAGGCTCAATAAAAGTCGTTCGTCTCTCCGTTGAAAGCCAGTCGTATAACGAAACAGAGCAAGTAGCCGTTTTAGCGAACAGGTGGGGTTCGCATGGCCTGATAGGCTATAGGCTTCTAACCATTTCGTACTATGTATACCTTTATGCACCTGCAATACTGTAGATGTCAAAACTGGCCTAATTGGAAACAATTGAATATACCTATATAGATCGGTTTTTCGTGGAGTTCGACGGTATTTAAGGGCTAAGCAAGCTTGTATAACTTGCAAAATCGGTTGGTACGACAAGTACGATTAAGCAGACAAAGTTTAAATTTCTGCATGCAGAGGAGAACAAAGCGAGCTGAATGCTCAGCTTCTATCTAAAACTGCAATAGCAGTCTGCCCTTTGATTACGACATAGGTCGATAAGCACTCGTAGGAACTAGCCTGCAAGCTGCCTATACAGGTATTTAATAACTATTGTACTTCGCACGCGAGGCGGCCGGTCATGGAAAAGCGCGGAAATATTCAAATTGGCATTCTATAAATCGAGTTTTATATGCATGATACATGCCCACTCAACCGAGACAGCATAGAAAGTGAGTAACACGAGCGCTAATGAACGATGAAACGTACTGCATTTGCTATCAGAAAATCAAGTCGAAACACAGAAGGGTGTTGTTGATAGTGATAGCGTGCCTTATCTGAGCCTGGTTTGAGCATTTCTCTTAGTCGTCCGTTGACGCTGATTTGTGCTTTTGTTCCTTGAAAATTATATCAGTGCATTATACCTATGATGCATTAATAATTGATCACCAAGAGATCGGACGTATAGCGCTGGAGAGTGTTAAGTAGATACTATAATTAGATCTATGGATTCCGATACTGTTCTCTACATACGGTGCCGGCGTGCTCGTATTGACGTTTTGCCAATCTCAAATGTTACATTTCAAATCTGCATCGAATGGGATTAAATATAAACATTATTATATATATTTATATTCATTACAGGTTACAGCGTTTCGCGTATGGTTTATCGTCAACGAGCACGACAGTTGATTGTGGTTTCGAACTATATGAATGAATAAAGTTATTTCTCGTATATGATACGTATACGCTCATCGTACAAGTTCCTAACAGATCTTCTTAGCTTCACGCATTAAGCTCGAGTCCAGCGGATTCTAGCCATGGGGCAAGCGAGTCAGGCGCACCTGTTGGGTGCAGTCCTAAAAATGGCAACGACGATGGTGGAGGCGGTAGGCGTTGCATGAAAAATTTGCTCATTTGCTCTGCGATATATTGCCTTCCCTAGCTAATTTTCAATCCCCTTTAGTTATAGGTGATCGTACCCGATTTCTTGGAAAAGAATCTGCTCTTCGCCGCTCCGTCGCGTTCTGTTCCATCAGAAAACCAAGAGTTCGACTCAAGCAGCGACAACCAATTCTCGTGAAGCGGTTGAACCCGAGCGAAGCATGATAACGAAAATTCATACTGCGATAAGAAAGTGGGGGAGGGAGTCAATTAATTGTCGATTGAGAGCGAGACCTCCGCTCCTTCGAATAAGTAAAAAGAAAATTAGGTAGCTTCAACAGAAGATGACGAAAGGCGGTCCCGAACAGCTACATCGAAGGCTCAGAATAACTCAATGGCTAGACAAACAGCCGAGAAACAGTAAAAATCTAGGTGTGGTATGCACATAGCTCTAGTACGAGTTAATTAACCACGGAGCTAGAACATGAATTGGCTGCCGAGACCCGTGAATGCCTAGGATCATAAGGTCTAGTAATAGTAGTAGTTGTACTATGATGCCTTTCAAGCGGTTTGGGTGACCCCGCTAAACTGCACACGCTATGAGTTTATACGTAGGTATGTTTGAAGGTAGTAACGTGCATTTTTCCGGGACAATATTTTTCTATTGCGTGGCTTACTTAATAAGACGTAATTTATCGATTGACTGCAATTATCTTGTGATTAGTTGACCTTCGCGTCAATTTATAGACGGACATGGCTGGCACTTGCACTTGTTTTGCCACTGTAGTTGTGCTGCGGAAATATTAAAATAGCAGTGATGTGTAAGACAGCAAAGCTGGCTATTCCGATTTAGTAAAAAAAAGATATTTTGAACAAAGAATGCTTTTATTAGCTTTATTTGCGAGCAATTTGAAGCGTTCGGGATATGGCGGAAACGGTTGGCTACAGATTCAAGGAACATGATGCACTGTACAGCCAATTGGCGCAGCTTGCTTCTCAGCATATTCAGGAAAGTATTATTATATATGTGTCGTAGACACGCGCTCCAGACCCAAAGGCATTTTTAGCGAAAATATAGCTAACTACTTAAAGGTTCCGTATTCACCTATAGAACTCATACCGCCACCTATGCATGTAAATATATGTGTATAGCTTATAACATCTGCATAAGATCCAGCCGTAGCGTGAGGATCACAATCGTCATTATTATCATTTTTATTCGTTAGTGTGCCTCAGCTTTTTCGGCGGCCAGCATCTTTTAGAACGCCTCACACTGATTGCGGCGACTACATTTTGTTGTGGTAGTTGTAGCGGGCGACGTGACCATTTCAAATGCAGTCAGCCACCGCTGCTCGAGCCAGGGTCGGTCTAAGCCCAACTCGCGTTATCGCCCTAACGCTTGCGATTGCCAGTTTACGGCGCCCAGTCATTTTGCTACCGTGGCGATGGCGCTACCGTCGCACTCCGTGCTCCCATAGTCTCACAGATCGTATCAACAAGCGCTTTCAAGCAAACGAGAGTCGCATCGCCGCTGAAACTGAGGCTGACCGTACCTCCACCGCGAACTTGTCCAGCAGAAGCGCCCACAGCAGCCGTAGCAACAACACAAGCAGTGTTCATCATCGCCGCTGCCGCCATCGTCATCAGATCTTCGTTGTCGTCAGAGCAGTTTTCTCCCGTGATAGTAGTAAATTCATTTCACGGATGGCAGGGCCCGAACTGATTTATGGTTGTGGAGACTTGGCACGGCAGCTAGCCAGCCCTATTTGAGCGAAGTAGTTAGTCACTCACAGTCATAGCGGAGAAGGCGAAACGAGATGAACAACTAAACGCCGGAGCTCTGAGCGAGGTATGAGCGATCCTGAGACGACGCTGTCTGCCACTGCTGTTGCTGCTAACGCTCCAGCCGCCACGACAACCGTGGCTTAACTTCGACGAACGGTTGAACGCAAGGCGCTGCCAGTTCCTGCTGTTGCTGCTCAAGCTGTTGCCGCTGTGGCTTCGGGGACGCTGGATGTCGAACGGACAACAGGCTAATGGTCGGCAAAATCGGGATTGGCAGTAGCAATCGCGGACGTACTGGCGGAAGGAGGATAAGTATTAGGCAAACGCAGAAATAGAAACACGTTCTGAAACAGCAGCAATCGTCGTAGCCGTAGTAGTACAGGGAAACCGCATCCAGCTGCAAACGCCGTAGGCAGAGCCCTCCTTCCCCTGAGTGCCTACGGCGGGGAGCACCCAGAAGAAACGCCGATGTCACTCACCATCCATTTGACGCTGACTCGCTATCACAGATGTGATGCCACAGAGAACAACGAATGTGCTTGATTCATTGCTATGGAAATGAACAATATTTTCTAGTCCAGGTACACACACATATAGACACAAACACGCGAGAACACCTATTCATTCACCGGGACGTGTCGCCATATAAATGACATCTGGATAGAGACACTGGTAAGAACAGAATGTAAAAACTATATCTGCAGATGCAAATTACAAATTGACATTTGTATCGGCTAAATTATTTGTAAGTTTTCAGATTCGTAGTAAGTTTTTGTTGGTCACTGTCAGACCTGTATGGAATGGTATACCTGTGGCAGAGGTTGGTTGATGAGTTGATGTTGGCGAAAACGTTCTGGGATACGTACAACACGATGCTGCCAATTCTGGCCGCAACGATGGAGCCTCTCGCCAAGGTATGAGACGGTGACATATGCTGATAAAGATGCTAAAATTGCTTTTTTGCTAGTGTTCTAACTTCATGTTATCTCTATGTTTTAAGGAGGTCGACTTCGAATGAGACATTCGTAAGTTGTATCTGGAGCGTGATAACTATGGCTTCGACTACTGATGATATCTCATCACCTTTTACCAAAAAGCACGTTTGAGGTATACGTGGCTAAGATGCCGAGCGTGCACATGTCATTCGGTTCCCTAAAGCAGTTCCTTAAAACGAAAAGAGCCGCAAACTGTGAGATACTTTTGGTCCTAGAGTGTCGGGCAAGGGAAGATCCCACCAAATGAAAGAATTACGTACAGTAAGGAATAAACTAATAACATACGGATAAGATTATTAGAACGCACTGACAGATTATAGAGGTGGCAATTTTCAAAAGAGTAAACACTTTTTAGGTAACGTTTTCTATAAATTCTATAAATATTTCTATAGAAATGTAAAAAATCAATTTATGTATCTATCTATGTATCTATCTATCTATGTAAATCTATCTATCTATCTATCTATCTATCTATCTATCTATGTAAATCTATCTACGTAAATCTATCTATCTATCTATTTATCTATGTAAATCTATCTATCTATCTATTTATCTATGTAAATCTATCTATCTATCTGTCTATCTATCTATCTATCTATCTATCTATCTATGTAAATGTATCTATCTATCTATCTATCTATGTAAATCTGTCTATCTATCTATCTATGTAAATCTATCTATCTATCTGTCTATGTAAATCGATCTATCTATCTATGTAAATCTATCTATCTATCTGTCTATGTAAATCTATCTATCTATCTATGTAAATCTATCTATCTATCTATCTATCTATCTATCTATCTATCTATCTATCTATGTAAATCTATCTATCTATCTATCTATCTATCTATCTATCTATCTATCTATCTATGTAAATCTATCTATCTATCTATCTATCTATCTATCTA